>NW_007260921.1:69534-113420 GCF_000164805.1 Carlito syrichta
CCTTGCAGAGGGCTTCAGACACCGGGTTGCCAGGTCGCCATCTTGCCCCGTCTCCGCACTATTTAAATTTAATGAAAATTTGAGATCCTTTTATTTTGAACTTGCAATGAAAGTTGTGTGTCATATTTTTAAATAAACTTTAAGCCAGGTGCGGTGACTCTTGCCTGTAATCCCAGCACTATACTGTGGGAGGTGGAGGCCAGAAGAGTCCCTGTGCCCAGGGGTTCAAGAGCAGCAACTTGGCGAGACTTCATCTCTACAATAAATAAAAAATTTAGTCGGACATGATGGCATGTGCCTGTAGTCCCAGCTACTTGGAAGGCAGAAGCAGAAGGATTACCTGAGCCCAGGAGGTCAAGACCGCGATGTCTGTAAGCATGTCATTGCACTCCAGCCTACCCTGGGTGACAGAGTGAAATTCTGACTCATAAAATAAAATAAAATTATATAAAATAAAATCAACATCCTCTCTATAGAATGAGAATATTGTCAATTATTGATCCATTTGCCCCAAATGGTTGGTAAAAATCCAATAAGAAATATTTAGAAATTATTTTGTGAATTAAAATCACAATACTAATTAGCAATTCCTGGTCAATCATGTTTGAGAAATGTGACATACTATATCCGTTCCATTTGGAGTGGCATGTGGCACATTACCTTTTAGAGGCTCAACAATTTTTTTTCTAAACTAGTATTTTCCAAACTTATTTAACATAAGTATTTTGTTGTGCAATATGCATTAGCACTGCAAAAATATCATATATTATGTAAATGTTTCTTGTGCCTTTATTCTCTTAGTACAGCAGGAATAACACTTTAATAAACAAAGAGATACAGCATACAGCAGACCCACAGTATAATAAACACAGTGCAAATTTTATTGCCATTTCATAAAAAGAAATAGTTAAGCAGTGTTGTGAAAATGAAATAATGCTTCAAAATATTTAATATAACCCATATAGAGAGTTAGATGTAGGGGTCCCTACAGTCAATTTTCAGTGTGTGTATGCACACACACACACACACACACACACACACACACACACATATATATAATTAAATATGTACGTATATGTATGTATGTATATGCACATACACATCACCATCACCACCAAAACTACTGTTCAATTAAAATCAACAAAACAAGAGGTAAATATGTATTAGAGAGAATAGAGCCTAAGAATAGCCTAGTAAGGTAAAGTATGGTGTCTGAATTTGTTAAACTCTACATGTAGATTTAATATCTAGAAAAAAAATGTGTATCAGACACAAGTATCACTGAGTTTGGCTAATGCATCTTAAGTAATGTATGGATTTGACTTTGAAAAAATGAGTTGTGGTGGTCATCCTCCAAATCATAAAATTAGGAGAAAATTTAATTCAATGCAATCACACTGAGTCTAATGAACTAAAAATGTTTATCATTATGTTTTTAAATTTATGTTTAGAAATAACGTCAATTAAATATATCCAATTTCCACCTTGAAAATGTCAAGGGTGAGGAAAAGAGAAAGTGCTTTTAAGAAAATATAAGAAGAGTAGACTCTATACAGTAATCTACCCTGTAGATATCTTCTTCCTTGTTAGGGGAATGCCAATTATGTTATGGATAACACATTCATTAATTCATCATGAAACAATGGATTCAAGGAAGAACACCCCCAATCCCTTACCAAAGAAATGAATATTGATTAAGACTAATTTTGCATGAAAATTTTATTCCTCTTGCTATTTGTTTTAGGCACAAGCATGCAGCCAAGTTTTTTTTGTTTTTTCTTGGTTTTTTTTTTAATCCAGGGAGACATGAGGGGAATGATTCTGGTGGGTTTTTGGGGGAGAAGCAAGGAAGATTGAGTTGCCATTCTTCTTGAAGATATTGTTGTGGTCCAACAGGTGGATGGAGCTGCTGAAGTCATCGTCAAGGAGGGAAGGAGAGAGCCAAGCAACAGGCAAAGGAAGATAGTAGAGAAAGATGAAAACTTTGGGTCCTTGATAATGATGTTGAAGTGCTGAATTTAACATTAAATTAAATAATTTTGTCTCTTGATTTATTTTGTGGGAGATAATTTGCTTTGTGGTTTGAATATAGCATATTGGGGTTTTATTTTATTTTCAGCTCAAATCATTCCACTTGATAAAACGTTAGAGGAGAAAATGCCTGCTGTTTGTCCAGGTGCTGTAAACTCAATCATTATTTCTTTTTTCACTGTATCTTTTTTTAGTTGAAAGATGTAGAGTACAAGTTAGAATTTGGTACATAGGAGGTTTACATACAGGTGAAGTTTGGACCTCCCATTCAGCCTCACTTTGCCTGAATTAGGATCAGGAACCCTTATTGATGTTATGTGTCCCTCCCCCACCTGGCAGTGTCCTGCTACTGCCAATCCCTTTTTTTGTAATATTATGCTAGATGTTCAGTGTCCACTAGGGAATGAGAACATGTAGTACTCAGTACTTTGTTTCATTTTCTGCATTTTCAAAACATCTAGGGTGCCTAAATCCAGGATTACACTAAACTTATAACATCTTCCCCAAAGAATATAAAATCATATCACCTGTGCATGGACACTCATGCTTTCTTTATGTCTCAATTCTTCTTTAACTAATTATCCCTTTAACTGCATGGGGTTTGGAAGGAAGAAGTGAAATAGAAACCATAAAAAATAAAATAAAATAAAATGAAATGAAAACACATGTACTAACTACCTAGATTTTTAAAAATAACACTCCCAAAGGCCTAGAAACCTCCCTTCCCTGGTCTGCTTCCTTCAGGAAAAAAAAAGTATTCCTCTTGCATTCTGTACCTTTCTTTCCAGAGAATAGTTATAATGGACTTTGTATTCGTTGGTCTGGTGGACATTAATAGTGCTCACTATTTCATGGGGGAGCATCCTAGTCTAACTTTGCACAGTTTGTTTTGAAGGAGATCGATCAGCAGATTCTCTAGGTGATATGCAAACAAACATTTCCACTTTCTTGAACAAAGATATAAACATAATGCAAATGTAAACATAAGAAACATGCAATTTAAGGTAGTGATTACATTTGAGCAAGCAGAAGCCAGTTTTCCAAGGTTTATGTTTTGGTACTGTGTGGCCTTGGGCAAGTCATTTAAGTTTCAGTTTCCTAGGTTCCTCATATAAAAAGCAAAGAAATAACAGCATCTACATTCAATATTATTGTAAGGATGAAGTACTTATGAAAATGCCTGGGAGATAGTGTATGCTATTAAATATGCAACTAAAAAACTGTATAGAAAGCTGCCCTTTGCCTAGTGCATTCAAAAAGTCTAAATGTGTTTCAAAGAATATATATTATAAATCAATGTGAATTGCGTTCACATTATCAGAGGAAGTAATTTTCCTCATAATCATGGAGAAGACACTGATCTTACATCGAAGCAACATCTTATAATAACAACACTTAATAGCCATATAGTACATTTATTCCAAGTAGCTAGAAGCACTTAATGAACATTATCCAATTAATCATTACAGATCCCTGTGTGGTAGGTCAGAATTATTGTCTGAGTGTTAGCAATCACGAAACTGATATACAAAGCCAGTGAACTACTTTCAAAATCTTACTTTTCCAGCATGTGATCAGGAATAGGAGCAAATGCCTGATTCCTTGTCAAGAATGCTGTTAAGTGGACCATGCTAGTTATTTGGCTAGATATCCTTAAATTGTTTCTGAACAATCACATGTAAGCATATCTAATTTCAACTGTTAAGACCGGCGAAAACAAGTGTTCCTACACTTCTATGCCTACTTTTAAGCATATATCTACTAACATTTGGATTTTAGATGATCATGAATTTGAACAACTTAGAACTGCTAACAACTGCTGCTTGATTAAAATTTTAATTAGCAGCAGCTATGGACAAAATGAATGAACTAAGATAAATGTTAATTTTAAAGTTCAATCTAGTTGAAGGTTTGAAAAGGCTTGCTATTAAGATCATTATAATCACATGGAACGTGCCACCGACTCTTAAATCCAGTGAATTAGTGGTGCTGCCGCCAGAGGTTAGATTGTACAATGTTAACCTAGACATACTCCTTAGATATAGAAAAGGGAGTTCAGAAGTGAAGTGGAAAGAATGATGATTGGTAGAAAGTACGGAATTTACATTTTAAAAAATATGAGTGGGTTCATTTTAATTACCACCTCTCTTATTCTGAACATATAACATAACCTTTCCAGCTCTAGTAAAACATTTATTTAACTTTGGGCAAGCATATATACAATTTTAGGTTGTTATTAGTCTTAAAAAATGTCAAAGAAGTAAAATTCCCTAACAAAATTCTGCCTTTAGGTATTTAGCAAATGTGAGTAGGTGGAATGTGAAAAGTCAATTGAATTATTAAATATATTCAGTTCTCCAAAACTGATGTGCCTAGAAAATCAGAACAACTTAGGGTTTCTGATCATATTATTACTTTTTTGCCTTTGAATATTAATGGTTTAAATAAAATATATTTGAAAGAAGCACATCTAGCTACTATTATTTCCATACCCATCCCAACAATTTTCTACTATTTGGGGAGACACTCAAATTATATATATTTTAATAATATATATAAAGTTTTATATATAATTTAGCTATACATTTCAACTTTTCTAATCTGCTAGGCATTAGCTTTTGGGAAAAGGACTCTAAAAATTGTCTTGGCAAATAAATACTTAGGGAGTTATCTCAACTAACTAACTATACATATATGCATATATATATTTTAGACAGCAGGATTTATTGAGAGGACAGAAAAGCTCCCACAGTGGGAGGACACCCGAAGGGGTTGTCCCTAATTATATTTTTAATGTGATACATTTATATGACAAAGAAATGGAAGCCTCATAGGAATTTGGGTGGAAGACATATATTAACAAGGAGATAAAGATGTATTTTTGATACCTATAGATCTGCAGCTGAATCCCAAGCATACATTTTCTAAATTTATGACATTGTAAGAAAGTTAATTTGCTTTCTTGGAACTCCAGTTCCCTCGTGTATAAAACAGAGATAATTCACAGGGATAAATATGTGACATGGAGAATAAAATGAGATATTATATATAAAGCAATTAGCATTGTGCTTAGTCAATGATATGCATTCCACAATCATTTCTTTCTCTTTCTTTTCCTTACACCGTAAAATGTAGCTTTAGATTCAAGCCCTGAGAAACAATGTTTATCATGGGTGTAATTAGGCTTTAGAATTCTAGGTATAAATTATTTTTTTCTTTCAAGTGTGATCTTCTCAGAATGAGACTTTACTGTGAAGCTCGTCAAGGTCACTGTGTCAAACAATTCTGTATGCTGTCTTGAAGTCAGAGGTCTAACTGGACTGCATAAAAGTTTGACTGAAAAGGCACTATGCAAATCAAATGCATGCTGTCATCGTTATGGATAAGACTGTTCATTTTTAGACTCATAGGAGGTTTCTCAACCGCAAGGAAGAACTTTGGCTCAGTAAGCGGGTTAGTGTGATTGATATTTTACTATGCAAGAGAGCAGAACAGAAATGAGTTCAGCCTATAAAGTGTAAATTATGTATCTATCACTCTATATATAAATATGAGTAAAAGAGGATGAAGTGAAAAAGAAGAAACGTGAAGTGTATCTGTATATGTGGAGACACAGGCACACACAAACACAGAGAATGAGAAAGACAAAGAAACAGGAAAGTAAAGAGGAATTGAGAGCCAAAAATAGAAACGCAGCGAGAGAAAGAAACAGACATAGAGTCATAAAATCATGAGGAAAGGGAAACAAAGTCAGAATCAGACTAGAGAACTAGAGATTGGACAGACAGAGAGGAAGAAGGACACAGAGAAAGAGAAAAGATAAATGCACCTAAAGCAGTTGTACTTTTTTATCATCTGACAGGAAAAAGCATCCTCATTCTTCCTAAGTGAAGTGTAGTTATTGTCAAGGGGAGGTCACGAGGAGAGATGTGTGCCTCACAGCAAAGACTGCTGTCTCTTTGTGGTATTTATTTGAGCAGTGTATACCCCATGCACACATTACTTACTTTGATTATTCTTTGAAGGAATGTATGAGACCCTTTATTTTTATATATGACATATATCAGACATTGTACCACATAACTCAAAAACAGTACTTGAATCATGTTCAAAACAAATAATATGTGTCCATATTTGAAAGCTGCAAGGAGAGTAAGGATAAAAAGAAGTTGAAAAGTAAAAATCACACAAACAAAAGGCTTCTACCTATTTGCTTTTATTTTAATGCAACGGAAAGGAAACAGGAGAGAAATGTGTTCGTATTACCATAAATTGTATCCATCAGTCTTTTTTAGATTCTAATGCATGCTAAATAAACTTTTTTTAAAAAAATTAAATGACTCCTTCCTTCAAGTAGCTTAAGACAGCAAAGTCAATTAAGAATTTCTGATGACAGGAAAATAAATGAGTAATCACTACATAAATAGAATATATCATATTAGGCAGATAATTGAATACTAACTGTGGAATCAAAGCCAGAAAAGTGGACACCAGTGAGTGAGTTTAGCAAGGACCAGTTATGCATTAATGGAAAGGGGGACTGGAAGAAAATACTCACTTAATTTTTAATTCTGTGATCCATTAAAATTAATACTTATCTACAAGCATACATATTATCTTCATGCATGTGATCATACAACACATCATTCCACAAAGTTAGTAGTTACACCTAACAAGATTACAAAAGAGAGAAAGAGAAAGAATGAAATAAGGGAGGGAGAGAAAGAGGAAGGGAGGGAGGGAAAGAATGAAGGAAGGAAGGGGCAAAAACTTTCACCCTTTTCTGACAGTCCTCAGTTTCCCATCTGGGATGCCAAAAGCATTCTCGTGTCCTTCTTTTGCTGCTATTCAAGGCATTTATATTGACTGGGAGGAGAAACAATGAAAATATCGATTCATTCTAATAGTGGTATTGTGAGCAGAGGTTAAGGAAAATCAAGATGATCAAGGAAAAAAAAAGGATGAAGTCACTCTTTAGGTATATTCATATGCCATAGGAAAGCTATTAGGAATGGAATATGGATTTTTTAAAGCTTAACTTTAATGTCATTAACAAAACTAGACCCAGAGGAGTCATAGACAGAATATATCATAAAATAGCCAAACTTATGTAAAATGAGAATATTTAGTATTCATCATGATATTATTACCTATTTATAGCACCATAAATTTATACTACCTATAAGTATCAAAGTAGAATTAAAGTTTTAAATTATGTCTTTTAAAATATATATATTGACATGCTTTCTTTTGTTATAGTTGATTGCAGGCCTGCAAAAGAAAAATGGGGCATGGCACAGTCATTGAGTCCAAAGAGCTATATATTTGAAGAACTTGTCATGATAAACAAAAATCAAACCTTTTAAAGTTATAACTCCCCAGAGTAGGAACAAACCAAGGACACCAATACCATTACCACTGTCAAAATCTGTCCATGGTATTAAACTTTTCAATCCGCTTTGGTTTGGCAGTGTAAGGTCATTCCAATTCCCTGGGGTATCTTTCTTTCAGGAAGGCTTTGGCTCCCTGTGAGTGATTTACTTGATTGGCATTTACATATTCTCCTGCTTAAAATCATCCATGTGACTAGCAGCCTTCAGAATAAAAACAGATTCTAACACATTGTTTCACAAACCACATCCATTCTGTACGCATTTTCTCCTGCTGCTTGAAATGGATCTAATCTAAACAAATTGAGGTCTCTCTTTTCTCATCCATGTGTATGTTTCACGCCCACACACACAAAAGTATATTACTACAAAGGATGAACAGACAAACATTTTAAAACTCTTTTATTATTTTCAGTTGAAAATTTTTTATTTTCTTTTCAAAATATTTTTACACAAAACACAAGAATTGGGTATTAACAACTCAGGTTTATTCTGAAACTAAAGAAGCAGAGATTCACATGATAAATACTTCTCAACGGTTATTAGATTTGATTGAAATTGATTTTTACAATCTTTTTTTATTTTTAAAAATTATAAAATCTATTCTTTCTCCACAGGGGGGGAATCATTTCTAAAATTAATAAATTTTTCAAATATAAACTTGGAATTAAAAATGTGTCTCAAGCTTAATATATTAGAGTAGAAGATTTTTTTTGTGAAATGAAGCTTTGCTCTATGATCATTTTATAGTAGTGTTTTACTATGTAGTTTTCTATCTGTCACAATATTTTTAAAGGAAGTGTACATATTTTTGCATAATTTAGAAAAATTGTGCCATATAAGGAATTGGCAATGTATGATTATAAAAATGTTTATTCTTCAGATTTCTTCTGATTGAGCTACTTTTAAAATCTTTTTAGTAAAATACTTGAAACACCTTAATGTGGTTACTAGTAATTTAGGAGAAAATATTCTTTAAGTGAAAGTATATTAGAAAAATTATCCTCTTAATTGATTACCTGGCAGTAAGATATAAGCATGAGAAAGAGGGATGATATGAGTATGATAGGAGCATTGGAGGGATGACCAGATACCCAACATAAATGAGCAACTACATAATCCCTCTTGCAGTCACATATTTATTCAAAAATACTTAGTATCTATAATATACTAGTTCTCTTCTAGGTGTTTGGGATACATCAATGAACAAAAGAGATAAATATCCTTGCTTTTCTGTAACTTGTATTCTAGCAGAAAAGCATAGGAGCCAGCCATTATGTATTTTTAAAAAAGTGAAATTGATAAGGAAAAAACAAAACTGTAAGGATGTTGACCACAAATGCTTGGGGGGGAGGGGAGAGAGAGAGAGAGAGAGAGAGAGAGAGAGTGTGTGTGTGTTGTGGGGGGGATCAGGTGACTGAGATTTTAAATAGAGTCATCAAGCTTCCACCCGTTGAGAATGTGAAAGGTCAGCAAAGTCTTAAAGGGAGTAAAGGAATTGTACCTGTGTGCATCTATGAAAATAATAGCAGGAACACGTCTGACAAACCCAAGAGCATCCAAGAGTCTAGTGTGGCTGTCATGACAAAAGTGAAGGGGAGAGACAAATAGAGAAGTAACCTGAACTGATCATGTGGGGTCTTCGGGGGGGCCCTTGTCAGTAATTTGACTCTCACTCAGAATAAAATGAGGCCTCAGTGGAGTCATTGCTGGATGATGAGCAAATAACTGACATGATCAGACCAACATTCTATCCTCTCCCTTTGGTCACTGGGTTGAGGATAGAAAGTAGGAACTGAGAATGAAAGTAGAGACATTGTTATGGGGTGAGATGAAAATGTTTACACAGCAGGTCTGTGATGAATTGATGAATTAATTCCTTTTACCCAGGCAATGCTCCTGGGAATGAAACACATTCAGTGAGAAGTCTAGTCTCCTACTAAACATGACAATGACAGACCTCCTGGCAATTAAGCTAAATGGTTTTTGCTAAGGGGAGAGTCTTTACTATGGAATGTTTTGGCAGGATATACTTACTTCTTCTATAATTGATTTTGGTAAATGAACCTGAAATCTATGGATTTATGGGACATAACTCCCTGAATAATATAAATGTAAATTATATAAGTATGATATGGCAATGCTCTATAATCAAAATGGTTTTTTTTTAAACTGAGGTGACCACATACTTTATTAGAAATATCATTTGTTACCTGTAAAAGGCACATTAAGTGAGCTGAAAAAATGACCTAGAGAGTCATACTGACCCAAAATTCTCCCTATTTCACCCATGTTAAATATTTATTTGTATCCTTGAATTTATTAATAAGATAGATACTGGATCAAATCTCTAGTTTTTAGAAATTTCTTTTGAAAATCCAATCCTGGATGTTGTTGCAGATGGCAATAATCCTGGCCAAAGACAGTGGTGGCTTACATCAAAATGACAGCAAGAAAGGTGATAAACGTTTTTAAATTACGGATATCTGGGGGAGTATTCTACCAACAAAATGGGTGTAGAGTATTAAGGGAAGACGGAAGAATAACTTTTAAAATCTTGATCTGAGTGGCATGACCATTATTTAAAGAGGATAAGGCTACAAATAAAGTGTGAGTGTGTGTGTGTGTGTGTAGTGAGTGGAGATGCAGTTCAGATTTTTACACACCAAGTTTGAGATACACATTAGACATCCCAGTGGTAGATGTTGAAATGTTGAGTAGGGCATTGATACATGATTCTTTGTGTTATGTACATAAAATATACAGGAAAGAAGGGATGACTGGGATGGAAATATATATCTGGAAGTTGTCATCCTATTCAGGATATTTAAAATCCTAACACTGGATGAGAAATCCAACCAAATGTGTATAAACAAGATAAAGAAGAGGACCAAAGTCTGAACCCTGAGATGCGACATTATAAGATCAGAGGAATATGTCTTGAAAGCTATATAAGGGAAAAGAAAGTATTCCATGATGCCAGATTTTTTGAGAAACCTCTAGCTAAATTGGGACTCCAGTAACAGAGAAATTGGCAACCTCACCATAGTAGGAAATGATGGGAAATTGGATGTGAGTGTGTACAGTGTGCCTTTCATACTCATGTCCCTTGCATGGGAAACTTGTTTATACTGGCAAATACCCTTGTGACTTTTGTCTGACCTGTGTCCAGTTTAGACCTGGCTGACTATCTGTCAGTGTAGCACTGGGAGCCCGACCATGTGTCTTCTTCAACATCCCAGGGAAAACCCAGACTGGGGCAGCTCCTGGTTCTTCAGATGAAAGGAGCAAATTTAATGCACCAAACACCATAGGGAACAAGTTCTATGTTTTACTTACAGACCCTGGACTGTTCGTAAGGGTGGACGAGAGGATAAAATGAGTCAGAGGGTCATGTCAGGAAGAGATGAAGAATCAGAGAGAGAGAAGTATGTGACAACTAGAAATATATAGAGAAAATTAGGGTGTGGGGCACTCTAAATTCAGGGCAAATGCCTGAATGCTGCCTTTAAAGTAAAGGGTGAAAAGGCAGAGTCCAATATGCTAGGCAGAAGAGATACCTCTACATTTTCATTTTTTTAATACTTGACTACTAGCTTAAGTCATTTGGGGGTATGTAGAACTTAAAAAAATGTGTCAAGAGTGACTGAGCTTTGCTTCTGGTATGAGAAAGTTAAATTTGTACTCAAAATGGATGCCGAGGCAAGGTAAATTTTGAGAAGTCACTAAACAGATGTGGCTGGTTGTGTGTGTGTGTGTGTGTGTGTGTATGTGTGTGTGTGTGTGTGTGTGTGTGTTTCCCTAGTATTTCAACTTTCAGACAGCTCAAATACAAATTTAATTCCCAACTGCAGCTAACGAATACACTTAGGTGCTTAGATTTCTTTCTTTAGTTTGGTTTTTATTATTTGTACAACATGATGCTCTCTTTTAAGTGTTTTAGGATTTTAAGCTTCCAAAGTTGAGTCATTCTTTTATGAGGCTTCTTAAATTATCTAAAACATTTTTTCGCTAATTTTCAGAACAGAGAATAAAACAAGTGAAATAAAGATAAAGGGGTTTAAGGGAACTCTATAACATACAGTGCTAAGAAAGAACTCATTAGGGTTAAAGGTCTTATTGGAGATAAAAGGAAAGAGAACAAAAAGTATGAAAATAGTGACTTCTACGACAGCTAAGTTTTTTGTCCCTTTTGCCTCTTCTTCCTGAGCTGTGGTATGCAAGCTTTTGGATGTGGGCAAGGTTGCATTTGTGTTAAATGAAGACTCCATGCAGAGCCATGGACAGTTTTTCCAAAAACAGTGGTTAAGGTCTCTCAACATTAATAATTTTCAGCTTCGAACATTTCATACTGACATAATCTGAAAGTGTGTTTCCCCGCAAAAATCATATATTGAAACATAATCCCCAAGGCAATAGTATTAGGAAGCAGGGCCTTTTAGGAACCAATTAGGTCATGAGGGTGGAGCCCTCATGGATGAGATTAGTGCCCATATGAAATAATCTCTAAGGAATACAGCACATTTGTCCTTTCTACCATGTGAGAACACAGGATACAGCCAAAAAGTACCATCTATGAACCAGAAAATATGCCCTCACCAGACACTAAATTGACAAGCAAATTGATCTTAAACTTCCCAATCTCCAGAACAGTCAGAAATAAATTTCTGTAGCTTATACATTACCCAGCTTGTGGCATTTTGTTATAGCAGCCTGAACATACTAAGAAGAAAAAAATATGACTATTCATTTTGGTTTGTTTGTGTGCTGTCATGCTGATTCCCATGGCTATTTCCTTATCTGAAAGAGAAATTTACTTGACCTACCTCTTTTGGCTAAACAATATTCACATGACTACTCAGTGTTCAAAACCTGAGGGAAACGAGGTCAGTTGCAGAGATACCACAGTGTCTCTTGGGAAACACTTCTAACATATGCAAAGTAGAATGTTAATAATTTGTTTTATCTTGTTTTTCTGCTAAAAAAAAAAAGCCTCATGTGGACATTTTGCTTCCAACTTGGATTCATTTTCAGTCTCAACTAATGTGCCAAATGATGGATACTCTAATGAAATGAAGAGTCTTTGAGGAGTTGCAGAACTCTCTGGAACACATGCCTGGTTAACTGAGCCAAAACAAAAGAGCTACGTATTTTATATCAGCTAGGTGATGGTTTTCTAATTTTCCTTGGTCTAGTACATATTTAATTTTTATCCCACCTATTGCTATTTGTTGTCTCTAACCTTATCTGAAATAATCATAATACAAACATACATTTTGCTAGTCTTTTGAATACATCCATGTATACAGATGTCTTTTTCAGAAAAAAAATAATGTTTTATCTTATTGATAAACTATAAAATATTTAAATTATTTTATAGCAAAAATCACTCCAGTATATTTATACTCATCCAGTAGATATGCTGTAATGATGTTTATGTGCTTAAGATGTTATTTGTGTACAAGATAAAAACCTAGGTGAGTTTTTGCTGAGATGATTATTCACTATTTAAATGTGTGCAATGCAAACAAAATGCATTAAGATAAACATTTTTATTTAGTGAGTAATAAATGATCAATAGTGTTTATCAGTAGTGATTAAGTTAAATAGCTGCCAAACAGGAAATCACCTGAACTGTGTAAGCTAAAAATATGAATCAGAAAAAAGGTAATATGGTTTTTATTAATACATCTTGGAAAAAAGTGCTGCTTCACCAAAAAAAAAAAAAATTTAAGAAAATTTTACCCATGCACTATTTTCTAATTAAAATAACCAAATTTTCTTAGTACAAATGCATAAATATATATTCATCAGCATATCCTCATTATCTTGAGAAATTTGAATGGAGAAAACTAATCATTTCAACATGGAGCATTTCAATGTCACCATATTAAACAGACTCAGAGCAGTATTTTTAAAAATATTTCCTACTTTATGTATCAATACTATTGTCAACATATCCCATTTTGACCTGTCTCTCTCTTATCCTTGCTATTGAGTGGTGTGCTCTGATATTTTTTTTTTCACTTTTAGTTGATTTATTATGGGGTCTTTGTTTTGTACATGACCTTTCTCTTCTAATATCTCCCTCAAATTCACCCCTACTATAAAGTCTACTCTAGTAAAACTATGACCCTTTTAAGGAATCTGAATATTCAAGAGCCTAGGGAAAATGAATACCAAAGATACAACTATGCTCAAAGTTTTGAATAATAAAGTATCATTTTATGTGGAAACTTAAAAATAATACAAATAAAGCTGTTATTAACAGTCACAAAATTTCAAAAATGAGAGGACACTATTGTAAATCTTGTTTTTATTATTTTTATGGAGCAGTAGTATATTAGATTTTAAAAAATGACTCAAGCTAGTTTGTCAACATATTTTAAATCATGGTGTTGAAGTGGATCAGAACACTTGGGAGTGACTGTGCTGATGCTTAGGCTTTTATTTGAACATCATTGGGATAATGCAAATAAAAGTGTATTCTGTCATAATGATATAGAAATTGGATGTACAAGGCTAAAATACTGAAAAACAAGTCACCAAATGTAGTGCAGCAGACACTGGGTTTAGAAATTCACTCTAAATAAAGTTGAATTATCACTGTGATATTTCTAGAGGACACACCCATTCAGCTTTTTATTTGCTCCTGTGGGGAATTATTAATCTTCCATTATGTGATTACAAGGTCTTCATGAATGGATCCTTCGATAAAATGCAGCTGTGTTATACCAACCTCAGAATGGTTTTCTGGAGACTAACAGAAAATGATCGTGCATCACTTAATGAGGCATCTGATTTTTGATAAGTGCTTAGTAAATATTATTTATTTTATTATATGCAAAAATAATGAGGGAAGCTTGTATGTGAAAAAAATAGATAATGCCAGTTTTCATTTCCAAATGGTGCCAATGACGTCAGAATATTTTGCAAGATATGGTGGGCTATTTTCAGGAACCATGACTTAGATCAGGATTATTAGTATTCAAATTCAATAGTACTAAGTACATTGTTCTAAGTTAATGTTGGTACATTACTAGCATAATCTCATTTTAAGAAGATTCCTTCTGAATTGCAAAGAGGAAAAATATGAAATGGATATATAAGCACATTGCAAAGTTGTACTTTCCCTCTATTTTATATGCCAAAACTCCAAAATGGGGTTTGAATACAACATAATGAATTATAATAATACTTTTCATTTACAACTAAACAATGGTTTTCATGAATTCTGATGAAAATTAATACATTTGACTCTTATTGCAGTCTTCAACCAGGTGAGTAAACATTGGCATAAAGTAGATTTTAGACACCATGCCTAATATTTATTTAGATAATTTTCAAATAGACCTGTGTTGAACTGTACATGAGATTCAAGTAGGCATGCTGAAGACTTAATTATGATTAATGCTAGTGCATTTTATTTCTGAATCACAAATATTTCAGCATTGCCTCTTTTGTTTTTATTTATTTTTAACTGAGTTTATTGCACTAATTAGGAAAATACATGGCAGGCATTATAGCATATCATAACATAAATATTTGTTTGACATTTGGGCATTGTAAATTTTGAAGGTCAGAATAAAATATAAGAGAATAATTTTTCCAGATTTTTTGAGAAGTAAACCATATATCTTTTCTTCTTGTATATTTCTTGGCAAATGATCTGTATCTCCATCTTGAGATGATATTTCACCAGTGACTTTGATGGCACACTTCAATTTAATCTGGTGAATGACAACTTCAAATATGCCTCTGTATATGTTACTTTCATTTCCTTGTGTGTGCATAGGTCTGAAAAGTTATGAGAAAACATTGTCATTATATGATATTCTTGCCTCTAAGAATACCTACAAAATTACTCTTCTCAGCTGAGACATAATGAGCTCCTCTTTATGACCAGGTTCAATCTTCCTTCCTCATGGAAAAGGTAGAAGGAAAGAGAGAAATTGCTCTAGATGCAAATTGCGTGGACTCCTGTGACCTAGGTGAACCAGACCTTACAAACTGCCTGTCACGGAGATGTAAATTTCTTATAAGCAGCTAGATCACTCGACTCAAAGGAAGTTATTGATTTTGCTATAGTGTCTCCGATGCAGAAACGAAAGACTTACAAGTTTGTGGGGTAGATGCTTTCTAGTTTTTCTGTCGGTAAACCATGTCTTGTTTCTTTCTTTCTTTCTTTCTTTTTTTACTTATCAATACCAGAATTCATATAGCATAGACATTTAATGGAAAATACATGTTTTCTTTTCTCTGTTTAAACAGAAACAGAAAAAAGGGAAGAAGAGAGACATTAACAGGGTCACAGTGAAGAAAATTTCAACATCCTGGCATCACTATCTATACTTTAATCAATACACATTAACACAAGCTACATTATGCATATGTAAAAAAAATGCTTGCCAACTCAGTGAAAAATGGCATTGCAATTAAAATGTCAAAAGGTAAGGAGACAATGTGAGATTAAGTGCAGTTACAATTTTATTTTAAAACTTCTCTAATGCTCATTGGAGTGTCCTTTTTTAAAATGATTTCAAATTTTGAAACATTAGCAAAACCCAGCCAGCTACTTAGTATCTTATATAAAAATTATTTTTCAATCACCTTCATTCTTTGGCTAAGTTAAATGATGCATGTGGTTTTTCAAAATTTTTTCCTCAATAATTTAGACGAACAGCAGATAATCCATTATTTAATTTTCTTCTTTAAGTATATGTATATGCAACTTCAAAGTAAAGTATTAAAATGAGAACTCTTTAACATTTATCTTAAAATTTTTTATGAAGTTATTCAACTTAGTTCAAGCTTCCTAGGCAAGTATTGTTCAATAATGAAAGTCATGCTTGTTAAATTGTATTTGAAAAAACTCTGTTAATTCTCTTTGTCATATTTTTTTCTCATTAAGGTATAATTTAAATGTGTCTCTTTTCTTAGTTGAGCCATTGAAGCTCTGCTTATATGCCTGCACTCTCTGAGGAAGCTTATGTGATATGCTTTTCTACTGAATATGGTTAGAAACTGATTTCTGATGAGACACGTAAGATAAAGAGCATGTTCATCACAATTCTTAGGCCATGCCACACAGTCTCCACTTTCATCATTCTTAGTGAATGCATAAGTGAAAACAGGAATAGAATATTTAATGTTATCTTTTTTTGTTGTTGTCAGTAAGTAAAGCTGCGCACCTACAAGGCTCACCTCAGGGAACCCCAAGGGGTACATTTGTGCAGGGACTTAACCTTCCACATCAAGCACTAAGGAAGCAGAGTAATGAGACCCTGACATGCTACTGGCTGACATATGGGTTTTATTAGATTAAAAGCTCTAAAATGCCCATAAGGCACAGTGAGCCCCTGCATATTCTCTGCTTCTAGAAGGCATAGATTCTAGTACATAAACCAAGTGCATGCAGCTCGTGTTTGTAAATCTTTTTAAAATCACTGTTGCCTTTGTTTCCTCCTATTGTTAGGAGAGTATTTTCTTAAACACATCAATAGTATCAATGCAATATTCAGTATCAATAATTTTTCTTCTGTAAAAAAAAAAACTTTATTTTTTAAAGGTTTTTAGGAGCTTAAAAACATATTATATTTAGAGATATATCCCCAAACTCCAAACCTGCACAAAATATATTTATTTCAAATAAATGATGTTTCTCTAAAATGTAAATTAGTCTTAATTCTTAATCAGTCTTCTTTACCTAATATCATGATTAGATGACACCATGATTAAAATATCTTTATATTACCTAAAAATAATAAATTTCTAACCACACGTTTTCTAATATTTTCAAATTACAATTTTTTTTTCACTTGAGATGTTGACTGTTTTCAGCTTTCCAATTATATACTGGCTATCCTTATTCATAGGGTAATTGATAACCTAACTTGGGTCCCAATATAGTAGAGAATAATTTAATCACATGAGTCCTTTATAAAAGCAGAAAATTTTCTCTAGTTGAAAGCAGAAGAGTAATCAGAGAGATTTGGAATGTGATAGAGATTCTACCTGAGAACAGTTCTCTATTGCTCAAATGGAGCGTCCATGTAGCACAACCTAAGAGCAGCCTCAGAGTAGCTGAGATCAGCCACAGCTTTCTGTGACTTGAATGAACCGAATATGGTAATTAGTTTAACTAAAAACAAACGATTTCAACTCATTAGATTATGAATAAGACATAATTACCAAAATGTCCTCTATTTATATTAACCTATTCCAAGGCTCCAAGGACCTCAATCTTACAACAAGGAAATGAATGCTACCAACAATCTGAAGGGATGTGGAAGCAGATCTTTCTGTAATCAGGTCTCCAGATGTGGATGTGGTTGGCCAGTGCTTTGATTTTAGCCTTATAAAACCCCAAGGAGACGGCTCAGCTAAAATATGGAAGATTCCTGGCTAACACAAATATTGCAACAATAAACTTGCATTGTCTGAAGTGGCTTAGTTTGTGGTAATATAATAGACAAAAAATACGTTGCTGTGTGGATTAAGGAAGTTCAAAGGAGAGATCTGTTTCTTGAAATTTCTAGACAGTTTTAAGATTATTTGTATTATTATTTTAAGTTTTACTAATGGTGTTTTCCCCCCTAACTTTATTGAGGTGTAATTGATGAAATTGTATGTATTAGTGCTGTACACTTGATGTTTTGATATACATATATACTGTGAAATGGTTACCACAGTCAAGCAAATTAACTATCATCAGCTCACATAATTATCTTTTTTGTGATGAGACCATTTAAGATTTACTCTCTAGGCAAATATCAAGTATATTATACATTATTATTAGCTGTCGTCATCTCATTCTTATTAGATATCCAGAAATTATTTATTCTGCATAACTGAAATTTTCTACCCATTGGCTAACATTTCCCATTTCCTTCACTCTAGCCCCTGGTAAGCACCATTCTACTCTCTGTTCCTATATATTCAACTTTTTAAGATTTCACATATAAGTGAGATTATGAAATATTTGTCTTTCTGTGCCTGGCTTATTTTACTTAGCATAATGTTCTCCAAGTTGTCACAAATGAAAGGATTTTCTTCTTTAAGCCTGAAGAGTATTCCATTGTGTGTACGTGTGTGTATAATCACCTTTCCTTTATTGTTGTATCCAATGATGGATGTTTAGGTTAACTTCACAGCTTGGCCACTGTGAACAATGCTGAAATGAACATTTTAAATTTAAAATTAGTATATCTTAAGCATTTACTATGTGCTAAGAGCTACGTTCCCATTTTCATGCATTTTCTCATTTGATCTTTACAATTACAGAGGGAGACAGTACTGCCTTAATTCCCACTTTACAGATAAAGAAACAGAGGTTTAGAGAGTTTTAGGAATTTCCTCATGTTGAAAATGATAATTAAGTTTCAAAGAAAGACAAAATATAAAACCAAGCAGTTTAGTTGCAGATCTCATATATTTACCTCTTTCTTCAGGGTTTCATAAAGCCTCAGGACACAGGCAACCCAGTTTCATGCTCTAATAGAAAAAAATGTAGTGATGACCCTAGATAATCCAAGGGAAACCAGTGAGTAGAAGAAGGACATCTCCTAGGGAAGGCAATATTGAGGAGGGAAGGGGAGTCTTTTTAGAAATGCTATAAAATCAGCAGATCTTTACATCAGTGTTTGCAATTTATCACAAATTTTAGATGATTCCTCTGCATATCAAAGTTTAATTTGGGAATGTGGATTGGTATAACTGCTGTGAAAAACAGTATAGAGGTTTCTAAAATATTAAAAATAGAACTGCCATATGATCCTTCCATTTCTCTTCTGGGCATATATCCAAAGGAAAATAAATCACCACCTTACAAAAATATCTGCACTCCTATGTTTACCATAACATAATTCACAATAACTAAAATATGGAAACAACTGAAATGTCCTTCAACAGATGGATGGATAAAGAAATTGTATCATGTGTTCATAACGGAACATTATTCAGCTTTAAAAAAGAAGATTTGGCCATTTGCAACAACATGGATGAACTTAGAAGACATTATGTTAAGTAAAGTGAGCCAGGGACAGAAAGACAAAAACAAAACAACTGAAAGAAACTCTCATTCATATATAAGATCTATAAAAGTTAATCTCACTAAATTAGAGAGTAGAATCATAGTCACCAATAGTTAGAAACATTGAGGAGTGGACAGGGTGGAGGGATGTTAGCTAAAGCATACATAGCTTAAATTATGTAGGAAGGGCTTGGCATGGTGCCTCATGCCTATAATCTCAGCACTTTGGAATGCTAAATTGGGAAGATTGCTTGAGTCTGGGAGTTTGACAGCAACCTAGGTAACATGGCAAGAACTTGCTTAGAAAAAAAGAAACAGTCAGTCAGGCATTGTGGCGTATGCCTGTAGTCCCAGCTACCTGAAGCTAAGATGGAAGGATCGCTGGAGCCCAGGAGTACAAAGATACGGTAAGCCAAGATCCTGCCACTTTACTTGAGCCTGAGTGACAGAGTGAGACCTCACGTAAGAAAGTAAATAAATAAATAATCAAATAAATAAAATAGGAAGAATAAGTTTTAGAGATCTATAGTATAACATGGTGCATACAATTAATAATATTATGCATCTGACAAAAGGCCTAATATCCGGGATCTACAAGGAGCTCAAAAAAAAACAAAAAAAAAACAAAAAAAAAAACCTAATCAAAAGTGGGCAAAAGACATGAACAGATACTTCTCTAACAATAACACACAAGCTGCCTACAGGCACATAAAAAAAAATGCTCAGCCTCACTAATCATCAGAGAAATACAAATCAGAACTACGAGATACCACCTAATATCAGTAAGGATGACTATCGTTAATAAGTCAATAAACAACAGGTGCTGGAGCGACTGAAAGAAGAGAGATTATGTCTACACTCTTGGTGGGAATGTAAACTAGCTCAACCTCTATAGAAAACACTGTGTCAATACCTAAAAAAACAAACAAACAAAAAAACATACTATACGATCTAGCAATCTCTCTCTTGAGAATATCACCAGTGAAACATAAATCATTCCACTGCAGACACCTGCACACACAAGTTTATTGACGGAATATTCACAATGGCAAAAACATGGAACAAATCCTGCTGCCCACCAAAAGTGGACTGGATCCGGCCATAAAGAAGCACAAAATCATAGACTTTGCAGCAACTTGAATGGAGTTGGAGACCATCATACTAAGTGAGCTATCACAGAAACAAAAAACTGAATATGACATGTTCTCACTTCTAAGTGGGTCCTGAACATTAGTCATATTAGCACAAGGGTGGGATTGGCAGTCTCTGGGCACTGCTAGGGGAGCAAGAGGGGAAGAGGGTGAGAGACGTGACAACACAAAGGGTACTTGGTCCACTACCAGGCAGAGTGAGGGTCATGGAGAAGGTCACACTTCACCTGCATTCAGCCTACTTATGCAACAAATCCTCACTTGTATCCCACAACTCTATAATAAATCAACTAATTAAAAATAAAAAAATATATTGTATTCTTGAAAAATGCTGAATGTGGATATGTCCTCATAAAAACATAACTATGTGAGATAATGCCTATATTAATTAGCTAGATTTTGCTATTCCAGAAGCTGTATAGACCTCAAAATGTCAGCTTATATGTGGTAAATACATATAATTTATCTATCAATTTTTTGTTTGTTTGCTTTTGAGTTGGAGTCTCACTCTGTCACCCAGGCTGTAGTATGGTGGCATAATCACAGCTCACCGCAGCCTTGACCTTCTGGGATCAGGTAATATTTCTGCTTCAGCCTCCTGAGTATCTGGGACTGCAGGCCTGCAACACCACATTCAGCCAATTTATTTTGTTTTATTTGTGTCACTATGTTGCCCAGGTTGGTCTCAAAATTCTAGTCTCCAGCAATCCTCACACCTCCACCTCCCAAAGTGCTGGGATGACAGGCACGAGCCACCACACCTGGTCTCTCATTTTGTTTTAGAAATCAAATATATTTCATCATCGTCTTAAGAATTCAACAAAGTTAACCATGAATACTTTGTCTGATATTGTAGCTTCAGGTAATTCACTTCATCCTGTTTTCTTGTCTTGACACTTCTATAAAACATAGATAAAGTTCTCAATTTTTAGAAGAATGCAATGATTTCCTAATGTCTAGAATATGGTCTACTACATAATAATGAATAAATAATTGTGTGTGGGAGGGGTATATGGCTTGGTAAGTTTGTTTTAATGGTGGAAATAAATTGGAGTGTGGTGGCTGGAAACTTCTTAGTGCCTCCTTCTCTCTGAGGTCTGGAAGTGGTTTCGTGCAGACCAATTTTTACTTTGAGGATCCAGTCTCCTGGTAGTAAGGTCAGGTCAGACAGAAATTCCAGAATGAGTTGGGGAAGACTCATCAGCCCAGCAAACCCACGAATTACTGTTATTATTGGGCAGCAGCATGGATCTGGAGTTAGCTATGTGCATGCCTTTGCCCTGAGGATTGAACCATACTGGTCAAGTTCAAGTTCATATATAATTTCCCAACATATAAGGGTGATCTTTTTACATTCTCAAAAGCTGCTTGTATCATAATTGCCTTTTTCAAAAGTTAAGATTATCAGATTAGTTACTGTGTGAACTGGAAACATGTTATTTTAAAAGTTTTTTATGTGGGTTAAATGTACAATAAAATCTTAGTAATTAAGCATATTGACTTTAAATGTTTTCAGTTACACTCCTCTAAAAAGCTATTTTTCTTTCTTAAAAACAAAAAAACTGAACCATAGCTTCTCTGCATATTTAATCTTCACTCTTGGAATTGCTTCTGAGGGAAAATTACTTTTAAAACAATTTTCTTTGCAATTAGGAAAGCGAGGACCTGCAGGCCTAACATGCTCTTAATTTGGGAATTACTTGTTTCACTACTTAGAGACCAAAATTATTGGCAGTGGAAAAATTACATGCAAAACAGAGAGCTAACCCCTTTGTGACTTAATCTCTGGAGAAATAATTTTAGCCTGGCATGAAAACTGATAAGATATTTATCTACAGCTCACAGAATGGTTTCTCACCTTTATACTTTTTAAAAAATAAATCTTATCAAATGCTTATGATGTTCTAAGCTAGTATTTCCCAAAGTGAGTTCCTTGACTTAACAATGCCTCCTACTTACTGCTTTTCATTCTTTTTTTTTGATAGTACCAAGATTTTACATTTATTCTAATTTCCTCCATCAATTTAGTGGCAGCAAAATGTTCATGAACACAGTTTGAGTGAAAGGCTGGAATCCCAGATCTATCACTTAAAAGCTATGTGAACTTGAGCAAATCATTTAAGTTCTTTGTGACTTGGTTTCCACATAAGTAAAATGGGTGTGTATAGGATCATGTGGCACAAATAAGTGTTAAATTGATTAATTCATTAAGACACTGACATACAAGTGCTTAAAATACATTAAGGATTTAACATAATATATTAAATCTCATTTACTAAAAAAAACTTTATCCTAAAAAAAAATAAATAACCAGGTTCATTCTGTATGGTTGCGCAGTGTGTATACTGCACAATAGTACCTTGTAGAGGGAGACTTAGAGACTAAAATTCCATTTCTTCTTCCATCCCCAAGCCAAGTGCTCTTAAGCTTGAGTCCACTAAAGAAGGTCTGTTTTTCTGATTTTTCCACCTAGAAGGGAGACTGTTTTTTTCTAACAATGACATTAGTAAACGTATACTCTATTAGAAGATGTAACTTAACACAGCTCTGTCTTCCCCAATGTTTATGTGTGATAAGATTTTGCTGTATTATTTATTTTAAAAAAATTCTGATTCAGTTTCTCTGGCTACTCCAGAGCTAAGAGCGATCTCATTTTTTCTTTACTTGAGTTCTTATAAAGCTAGAATTTCTCTGATAACTAAATGCTAACCATAGCTATATATAAATTCTTACATATATACATATATATTTAAATTGTATTTGGTATACATGCCTACAGTTATTGAGAACTGACTGCATAATAGGCCAGAAAACCATACGGATATTATATCATATTCTTTACTCTGAGATGCTTGCTTTCCTTTTAGAGCTGTACTTATAAAATAGTAAAATAAATGAGGCATTAAATATATAGTAAATAGTAATTCACTTGGTGAATAATTTACGCTAATTGTCAGATTAAGAAGCGTTAGTTGACATGGAAGCCAGACACATCACAAAAAGTAGAGAGGACAAAACCAAAAAATTTACAGAGAAAATTCATTCTTGAGTAAATATAGATGTAAATACTGTATATAAGGAAAGGTGTTTCTAAGGTTTTAAGGAAAACATCGTGTGTGTGTGTGTGTGTGTTTGAATAAAATACATTGAATGTATGAATTGATCAATGATACATTTTAAATGAGTCAAAGTTTTTCAATTTGCTTATTACTGACTTGAAGTCTATTGAGGCTGGACATCAGATCATCTGTGTAGGATGTACAGAGACTCTACTGAAACCCAGGTGAGAGAGCTTTCTAGAGTATCAAGAGGCAGAAGAAACAGAACAGGACAGAGCAGTCAGGGAAAGCATTGTTTATTTGTGGTTGACTGAGTAATTGTATAATATGGCAGATTTTCTTCTTCAAATTCTTTCTAAAGATGGTTTGAGATTGCTTCTAGAAATATACCCAGGAGAAAGTAAGGCATTACGGTAGACACGACAGCAGTCCTTTAAAAATGTGGTGCCCAGCACAGCAGTATGATGTACATTAGAGCATCATACTATATAATATGTAATTGAGCACACAACTCAAAGTAAGATCAGACATTGTAGTGGGTTGAATTGTGTCCCCCAAAAAGTTATGTTTGCATCCTAATCCCTGGTATCAATGCATGTGACATTATTTAAAAAGAGTTTTTCCAGATGTAGTCAGGATAAGGTCTTACTGGATTAGAGTGGACTGGAAATCCAGTGATTAGCATCTTTAAAAGTGAAAAGAGACAGGTATTTGGATATAGCAACACAGAAGAGACATACTTGGACAAAGGTCATGTGATGACAGAGATTGCAGTGATGCACCTACCAATCAAGGAATGCCAATTGCCAGCAGCCACCAGAAGCTAGGAAATAGGCACGGAACACATTTTTCCTGAGAGATTCCAGAAGGAATCAACTCTTCTGATGTCTGACTTCTCACCTTCTGAATTGTGAGAAAATAAATTTCTGTTATATTAAAATGCCAAATTTGTAGTAATTTGCAATGGTAGCCTTAGGAAACTAACACGGGCATCTTCAAATGCATTCCCACCTCTGGGATGCTAGTTACTTCTCAAAATCTTCATTGATCATGTAATAAAATGACTGTTTAATAAAATGACCATTTAATAAAAATGAACTAAAATCCAAGATAGTTTCAGTGAAAGAATGTGGGCAATGGCCACATCCATACAATACATCACTCAGTGGACTATGAGGATTAAGTGAGACAATGTAAGCAAGGTACTTAGAGTAATTTTTGAAATACAGCAAATCCTTAATAAAGGCATCTTTTAGTTATTGAGATAACAGCAGTGATAGATGGGTGAGACTCAGAGGTGTAGATAGTTGCATAGGAAGAATAAACAAGCATCAGAATCCCAGTCACAGGAACAAGTCTTTTAGTGCTTAATGGATTTGCAGGTATAGTGACAAAAAGGGACACTGTACAGGAATATAATCCCAAGAGTAGCTACTGCAACCTTTAGAAACTCAAAGAGTAGAGAAAAATAACATGGTTTCTATACTTGAAGACAGAAATCACTGGTGTGAGAGAGTAGATATGGAAAACCAAAATGCATTCCAGTCATCTCTTAGGTTGTACCATAGAATTCTGACCACTGCCCAATAGATGCTATGTATTATGTAAACATATATATTATATTTTTTGAAAAAATTGGCACTACCTATTAATAACCAATGTCTTTTTTTGGTGATTACTCTTTGTTTGTTTTTTTGATAGGGCAAATATAGGTGATTACAAATTTCTTTCATTCCTTATAGAGCAAATTGACTTCTGCCAACTTCACTTCATTAATAGTTTACCTTGGATTTAATGCCAGGGAAAGGGGAGGGCGTCAGAGAAAGACAGAACAATATAGAGAAAAGGAATCAGAATGTATTAAAAACTGGGCAAAAATGCTCGAACTTCTCCTCCAGATAAAAAGGAAGATGGCAATTGTTCATCCAAAGACAGTAATTCACTAATAAGATAGTCCTGAAAATTAATTTGGCTGAAAAGTATTTTATAGAAGCAATAAAATGGGGAAAACAAACTACAAAGAGTTGGGAGATAAGCTATTACTTGTCTCTATACATATATTTCTGAAAATTTGACTGGTTAAGCAAAGTTACCTCTCCATAAGAGCACATTTCAAGAAGTAATATCAGAAAGATGTGTCCATATATACATTTATGATACATGTTCATTTGCAATAAACATTATTTCTGAAGTTTTCTGAAGACAATGACTGAGCTGGCACTATTTCATATGGTCTTGGCTTGTTTATTGGGGGGGTGAAATTAGAAAATGCACAGCTCCCCAGGAGGCTGTTGGTTTCACATGATACAAAGTAAAGTTGCCATGATTATTCAGGAAAGAAACCATCACAGCTTGCTTTGAGAGAAAAAAACACCTGTCTTCCTGAGTTGAACACATTAACTTTTATTCATGTATATTGAGCAATATTAAAAGTAAGCTTTAATTGTGGAAAATTTTCAATTTTAGTTGAATAAAAAAATCATCCTTTAAAACAAAATAATACTTACAAATGATTTGTTTCCTAGTTACTAGTATACAATGTCCCCTCTCTTCATAATTATGAGAAAATAGCATTAAATAATGGAAATGGTACCATAAGTCTATTTTTGTTACCAATCATTATTTTCTACTCTTAAATTATACAAAACAGTTATTCATTTTGAGTTGAACAACTTTGTCTTGTATTCAGTCTGTTAAACTGTATGAAAAGTTGAAAATATAATCCTGATTTATATAATAAAAATATAAAATACATATAACACAACAATTTTTATGGCTTTCTCAATAAAAGGTTAACTTGTTTAATATCAGGTGCTTCAGATGTATTTTATTTACATTATTACAATGTTTAAAAGGTAGACAATCTAAAAGTTATGGTATACAATGTATACCATAAATAGAAGAATTTGTATCGTGATGAACTCTGGGGGCATTTAAAAGGTGTTTTGGCTTGTTACATGCTTCATTAACAAATATTGATGGGAATTCTAGAGTTTAAAATATTGCTTGTTCTGCAGGTCATTACAATCAAGTTGCGTGTGGCCACTGGAATCATTTTTAGGTAAAGTGTATACTGCATAACCTAGGCACTTTTTCAGGCTAGAAAAATGTTGAAATGGTATCAGCTGTTTTGTAAGATAGAAAGTTAAACAGTCATTGGCATCTATTGTGAAGCACTGAGTTGAAATATATTCAGATTGAATTTCTGAATTCTGCTGTGCTTCAGAATTTCCTATATTCTTATCTCAACTTTTTTCTCAAGTCTCATCTCACTCATCTGTGGGACAAGTCATTCCTGCTTCAGTGCTGTATTTTGTACCCTCTGTACGTTTACTGTGTGATTGATCTTGAAAATGCATTGATTAAATAAAGTACTTTTTGCTACAGTTTATACTAACTTAGAAATGAAATAACGTATATCTTCCTGTTTATCTTGTGTTTGCCCACCATTTTTCTTGCCTTTTTTTCTTTCTCTTTATCAGTATTCTTACCCAGATGATTAAGAAATGGATATATTGTATGTTTCTTCTCCGGAAAAGTTAGAGAATAGGGATCCATGACAACACACCATAGACAAGAGCCATCATAGTGGGAAAAATTGCTGTAGAATTTTGCTTATTGGGAGTCAATGTGAATTTGTCAAGTATCAAGTAGGATCAAGGTGGCAACCTGACTCCCCATCACTTTTGTGTTATGTCAGTAGATAATTAAAAATCCCTTTCATGAACAAACTGGTAAAAGTAATGGAAAGAACAAAGACCTCATAAAAAGGTGGTATATGACAGAATCCTAGTTCCCCTCATAACTAGCCATATGGCCTTGGATAAATCTTAATAATAATTTTATGTATTATATGTGCACCCATATACACGTACATAATTAATTTTACATAATTGCACATATGTTAATTTATCACCAATAGCAGTAGCTATTTTCTCACAAAATGCAACTGTCTTGACATGTAGCTGAACAAAACTGTATTCAAGTCTCCATTTTCCCAGAATCCCCTGTCTGTTTTGACAAGTAACTACTGAAAGCATTTATGTCTTTCCTCTGCAAAATAATGAAAGATGCTTCGCTACATCCAGTTCAAGGTTACTATTCCTCTTTTTGTAATACAAATTTAGTCTTCTTCACTTGAACTTTCAGTTAAATTCCATGATAGTGCCATAATCTGGTTTTATCTTAAAGAATAGACACCTGGATCTGAATCTATGTACTTAACTATATACATTTAGTTTTGGCTGTGTTGTGAGCTGTTTCTGGCATAACTGTGTATAAATGACATCAGATTACTGGTATCACTGGACAGTTCACAAATTACCACTTTTACTTTATAACAAGGTGGTAAGAAATGTTTATATGATTCTTATTAGTTAATCTAAATAGGCAGAGGGCCATAATTGATTAAAATTGGCTATAGAAAAGAAACCTTTTTTAACAAATAAAATACTGTATATTTTGATCTCAAGTTCTTATTTTACCTTTAGTGCTAAATCTCAATTAAAATTTTGATCATTAGGCATTAACCAAAAGAACAAAAATTAAAAAAAATAAAATCTGTGTTTCTTTATTGTACTTTGTATACAAAATTGTAACTAATACCATTTTGATTAGGAGTACACTAATTAAATTTCTTTAAAATGACAGTAATATAAATCAATAATTATTTTCAAGTATTAGTTGGATAAAATTAACATTAATTAAAATTTGCTTATTTCATGGACATTTATTGAAATTTAAGCAATAGATCAATTTAAGCAATAGATCAATTTTCAAAATTTACTGTTCAGATCTTAGAAACTAATTATATTTCTGCATCATTGAGTGGGTGAATTTTAAAAAAGCATGCTTTATATATCTACAGAAAATAATTGATTTTTAAATATTGCACTTACTTAAGTAGAAAAAAAAGACTGATTTTAGAGATCACAATCACACATTCATGCTTCAGTAAGGGTGAACTGTGAACACTAGTGAAAACATACAGATGTTAGAGTACAAGCTAGTGAATAATCAGTAAGTCACTAAGCATCCTAAGAGCCCACAATGTCCTGGTTGACTGCCCACTCCTTGACAAACATCTTTCTTTGGTTCTTGTGACAACATAATCCCATTGATCTATTACCCTAGCAATTCCTCTTTAGGGATACTATGCCAGTACCCCTTCCTCTACAAAGCATGGACTTTCTTTTCTCCTAGTCTACACTGTAATCCCAGATGATTTCATTCCTCCCATGGCTTTAGGTATCTTCTGCTCACATTCAACTTTAGAATTCCAGTCCTTTTCTCTCCACTTGCCTCAGAGGCACAAGTTCAAATGTGCCTTGTTTCAGTTTATTGCAAAACCATCCTCTTGGTTTCTTGGAATAAAGTTTAAGTGATAGATTCTGAAGTCAAACCAGAAGAATTTGAATACCACCCCTGGTGTGTGTGTTTGGGCAAGTTATTTAATATCCCTGTGCTTTACTGTCTTTATCTATGATGTTGGCATAATGATGGTACCTACTTCATAGGCATATTGTGCAAATTAAATGACCTAAGAATCGTAAAAAACTTAATAAATGATTTGTACTTAGCAAGTGCTCTATGAGTGCTGGCAATTGCTTGTCTTGTTATTTTTTCACCTTTTTCTTCATTGCCTCAGAGCCTCTACATTCAGTCAACTACTAAGTTCTCCCATTTCTAATTCCAAAATATGTTTCAATCTGATTCTCCTTGTTTTCACCATCCTCACCAAATCTGTCATCCCATCACTTTCTACTTCTATCACTGTTCCACTTAATACTACTCTTTGATCTCACAATATTCTTAGGAAGTAGACTATTTTTTTTTCCTTTTTGTAATATAAAAACCTTGTGACCACTCTAGCTTTAGAATCCTTCTTCTTCCTGAATGTGTCCACCAGCTACTCTTTCTAAGCTTTTTACTCTACACACCTTCATGTTTCATTAAGGAGCTAAAGACCTTCTCCTCTCCTGATCAAGTCTTGTTTATTTTTCAAGTCTCAAAAAAAAATCAATATACATTTTTCTTGGGAACTTCCTGAAACATCAGCCTCTCTCACCAGCCTTACTTGCTCCATCTACTCACATAAACATCATTCTTTTCCTTCATAGACACTATCACCATTCTAATTAAGTATCTGCATAGTTTTGGTTCACTGTTTTCCCAAAATGTAAGGACAGTAAGAGAGAGAATCATGCCATTCAAATATATTACTTTTATCCTCAGCATCTAGCACATTGATTTGCCATAGTAGATGTTCAACAAAAATCTATCCAGTTCAGAAATAAATGTCCAGGATGGTGTCCTGCTCTTGTAAAGATGATAGCTTGGAAAGGAAAAGGAGAGTCAGCAAAAGCAAGTGTGAGAATTATTAAGACAGAAATACACAAAAGTGTCTTTTTGCTTGCTAGGACAGGGCCTAGTTTCATCTGGGTTCATGGAAAAGACATTTCTGGGGGGAAAAAACAGCTAAAAACTGTGCTTTCGGGCTGAGACTAAAGGTGAGTAGAAGTTGGCTGTGTAAAAAAATTGAGATGTGAAGTGGACGGGCTGGGGGACTTTCACTTGCAAACTCTTTGAAGCAGAAGAAGGTGTAGTCTTTATAGAACTGGGTTATAGATGACTGGTTCATGGGATAACGTGAATTTTCCTTGGTGACCCATGTGTACAAAGCCCAAGAAGGCTCCTCCAAAATATCCTGTTTTAATCATAGACTTCTGGGACTTTCAGACTCCTCTGAGGTGGAAAGAACTTAGTTTACATAATGGCAGGCTAGGGACTCAAAATCTGATTTAATTTTAATAAAAACAGTAATAGAGAAATGTGCTGACTTCTGCTGTAAGTTTATAAACTTAAATTTTTAGTTTTCATGCACAGAGAATGATCTCAAAATCCTTAAAAGTGTAGGAATGAATGTGTGTGTAAAGGAAATTTCATATACTTCTCTTTTAACTTTATACATTTTATTTCATATATTTTCTTCTTGTTTAAAATTATCTATCTGGCATTCCTTTTGGATTGTGTGTGATCAAAGCTATCAAACTATAAGTAAATATTAAGTAGAAATGTATCTTTAATTTGGTATGTAGTTGGATGGGTATGTTTGACTTTGGTTGACTTCATTATGAAAAAATGTGTCTTTAGCTGAGAAATTGTCACATTCATATACATACATCTTGGAGAAGGTAACGTGGAACAAAAGCATGATGCTAAAATTATAATGAACTGTTATTTGTGTAATGTTAATCACTAATATATAAAACGTGATTGGTTATGCTGATACTTATGTAGAATTTCTCTGCTTGGAGCCATCTAAATTAGCTATGCAAAGGGGTGAAAGTTCCAGGGATTTGTTTGGCAACATGTTTCTGAAAGGCCGTTTGGTGCAGCTGCCTTCCATTTGTTTCATCAAGAGACTAAGCAAAACTAAAGTAGTTCTTCATGATGAACTGGCAGGAAAGTGCCAAGATAGTTTTATTGCTTAGCAACTTGGCAGTAGGAAATGTTAAAATATTACAATCACTCATATCTATGAACTGAGACAGGCTTTCAACGGATGGCTCTCCAGTCCGAACGTGATTAAGATGCAGCCACATGGCCCCGGCTTATATTTTGAGCTGATAGAAGGAAGATAAAGAAGTTGGATACTTTTAAATGTATTAATAGTAATTTCTCATGAAACATTTGCTGCATTGAGCCAAATGCTAATCTAAGGAATTAAGTTGTCTCCGTTGTGATGTTGATAAGTACTGCAACCTCCATTGATCAATGGGATTTCCTTCACATTTGGGAAGGAGGGATTCATCTATTGAGAAATTGGATGCCAAGTAAAATCCTGTGATAAACAACTTTATATAAGAGAAACTGACAGTTTACCATACATTTCCAGAATTTAAAGAGTTGTTGTAGTATGCTTTCTTTCCGTACAAATTATGGAATGGATGAAAGTGACAGAGTGATGACACCAGCTAAATGGAAGCATAATGTAGACAGTTATTGCAGATGCCTTATCACACAGTTCTGCCAACACACATGCTTCCTGCAAACCTTCTGCAACTTAAATACGTGAGCTTTTTAAACTAATGATGCTAATTTGCCAATGAACTATTGGCTTTTTGCGGTAAACACTCACCTACAGGGGGTACACACTAACTGGCAGTATATATGGCCAATATAACTGGCATCTTTGTAATACAAATATTATTTTGATAATTATATAAATCATAGAAATTGAATTAATAAATCACAGTGTTATTAACTTTCCAAGATTATTACTATTGTTTGGAAAATAATATTTGGGGGAAAAATTATAGGAAACCAACTTAACCCAACTTTAAATTATTAGAAAAAAAGTTGTAAGAGTATTGGGTCACCTGTTTTGTCCACAGGATTTCAGTGTATAATCAATGTTAAAGATAATCAACAGTTGCCAATGACAGTTCTCTCATTCACACATAATCTCTTCATGTACATAGATGTGTCCGACATATAGTAACTGGAAATCAATAAGATGAGATTAGTCATGTCCAAAATCAGAAAGAAATGGATTGACAATGAAACAAAAGATTAAATTACGGTGTTTGTATGATGCTAAAATTAAGATCTTGCAGATATAGCTGAAGAACTTTTATCTTATTCACATTCAAACAAGCATTTTATGTGTTAAAAGAAAACTTATGTGTTAAAACTTATGTGTTAAAAGAAAACAAACTTCCTTTGAATTCAAAGGCAATGAATTGAAAGAACACTTTCTAAATATAAGGTGAACACATTTATTTTCCTTTTGTTTTTATTTCTCCAACTTAAAAAAAAAATCATATATATTATAGGCAATTCAGGAGCAAATTTGAAGAAAAATTAATTGTGTTACTTATTTGTTTTGAATTGGTTTATAAGTATAATTTTAATCTTCCTATATTTCATATTATGAAATTGAATATAATCAAGTTTTCATGCTCTTGTTCATATTTCTAAAATATTCACATTGCTGACAAGGTTTATAGACTATTTTATACATGTGGTGTGGACCCTTTAGAAGATAAATCTTTACAAGTTCTGAGCCACACTAAAATACTGAATAATATTGTTCGAATTGTGTATAAAAACAATAGAAAACTGTAAGTACTATTTTTAGTTTTAGAGGACAGGGAAGGTTAAGTTAAATTTGAATAGTGAATAAAGTTTACCACGAAGATAGCAAGCTTGTAAAATGTGAAATATCTCTAGCTCTCCACTGACAATCTTGTTGCTTTCATATAAATAATGTTTTCATCAGCATATTTTTGTTTATGTTTTTTAAATTTAAATATGTAGCTTAGTAAATCAAACCTCCAAGGTCATTTTAAAAAATTATTTGCTTAAACTGTTGCTGGTATCTTTCAAAAGTATAATTTTATGGAATGGGCAATAGTGTATTCAGAGAAATAAAGAGGTTATCCAGAGAAATTACAGCACCTTCTCTAATAGAACTTTAATGAGAGTCCATTGCCAGTCCCTCACACTCAGTTTTGTTTAAGCAATTATCACACTGGGCTTTATTTATAGTATACCTATGTGCCTGTTTTTGGCAGTGGAGTCTCAATAAATTATCCAAGTAATATAAAGTTTCAAGAATAGACTACTTTAAAAATAGGTGCTGCCAATTACAATCAAAGGAGAATACTTAGGTGAAGACTTAAATTATACCAATTGCTCCTGGAAAATTGATGGGATGGGTTGAGAGAAACACACATCCATGAAGGTACAGGGTTATTTTCCACAGTTAAAATTATAAATGTTTTAAAGGACCTTAAAATAAAAAAGAACATCCACTGAATTTAGTCATCAGTAATAACTGAGCAATACACAGTAGTATATTTAATGAATGTCTTAAAGCAACACACACAGAGAGAATATCAATCCCAAGAGATCTGAAAAAACTGTATAAAGAGGCAGAATTATGTCAATATTTTATATATTACAACTATAAGCGAACACTGGGAATGCTTGTTCTAATACAACTTGCATGTGCAGTCACACACATGGGACTGTGTAGAATTTATTACGAAAACCTGAATGACAATTAATGTGCAAAATATGAAAAACAAAGCTTAAAATTCAAACAATATGAATTTACTGTCAGTACTGCTTCCAAGAAAAGTTATAAAGCAAGCCTGAGTTGTAAGAGGCTTTTAGAATTAGAAATTGTGTTTTGCATATCATACTGGACAGTCAAGTTTAAGAGAATTTCATATAGTGATGGTCACATTTAAGACTAACAAATTGACGTTGTGTTCCCTCTCCCATGATACCAATCCAGGCAAAGTGAGGTCCAATGGGAAGCCCAAACTTCACCTGTATGTAGACCACTTATGTACCCAATACTGGGTTGTACTCTGCATCTTTAAAACAAACGGACAAAAAATTCCTAAATTTTAGAGCAATTCATACAATTATTATTTTTGAAAAAAATGATGTCAGCTCATGTTTGGTGATTTGCTACTTGTCATTTCATGTTTTTTGCATACGATTCCAGAATCGTTTGTTTGTTTTCGGTTGTTGTTTTTGCTTTGATAATAAGATTTCAGTTCTTAAATGATATACCTTATATCAAAATAGCACATTTTCTTCCACTTAAGTATCTGTCTTTCCAATAATGGTATCAGCATTTCTTTTTTCTCTTCTACTTCGTAGCTATATTTCAGAGAGTGTAGATGCTTGGGATTTAAAACCCTAAATCATCGATTAATATGGTAGAAAAAGTCTATTATTAATATGAGTTGAACAAAATCACATTGTAAATGGGCTGTTTATATATGGCTGATTATTATGTATATATAATGGAGGATTGACAAAAGCCTGGGTACAATTAGGCACACAATCTTTCTTTGCAGTGGTATTTCAGTTGTCAAATGGAGACCTTTAAAAGGTGGATATAACTACTGTTTGGCAGCAAAATTTATTACCAGGGACCAGCTCCAGCTGGGTTCAGGGTACCCCAAAGGTGGAGAGAGCGTCGGCGATTGGGGGGAAGAAGAGAGAAAGAAAAAAAGAGACTGGACTCCAGTCTAGTGTAGAAGCGATGTGTGTTATTGGGAATTACAATGGGTTTTTTATACACAAAGTCAGATGTGGGAGGGGTGTCCCCCACCCACCAGAAACCTTAATCCATGAAAACTTAATCAATGATTGCCTTTAAACCCTTTCCATATAATAATCTTAAAATCCCATATCAAAGGATAACCTAATCTGTGACTGACATATTATATAAACCTTTTTCATCCTAACCTGATTGATTTATGCCAAGTTAAACAATTCTATAGAAGCTTAAGTATTTACTTTACAAACAAAAGTGGCCCATCCCAGAATGTTTGGAGTGTGGCCCAGTCCAAAGTTCACAGTGGGCTACCTGCAAGTAACCCAGCCGCATTCTTTCAACAAAATGGCTGTCTTCTAAAACTATATTCTACCATTTACACCTCCAATAAATCCTAAGATCATGACCCAGAAGCCTGTGACCAATACTAAGGTTCTTAGATGTGACACAACTTTGAATTATAAGTTGTGTGAAAGCCAAAACTGCAGTTTGAGGAAGCATGGGAGCAATGAGCTTCTAAAGTTAGCTTGTGTTCGTCCCAGTCTCAGAGTTTTTATGTTTTGAGCTCACAGGAACTTAATCTGAATAGTGCGGAGTAGAAAAGGGGAGGAAATGGGGTCAATAGCTCCTGAACTCATCCTAGTGGTCTCAGGGTCAATGACCCTTCCTGATCCCTAATACTCAGTGGGCCTCTGTGGCCGGCTTCCAACAATTTATCTTGGATGCTACCTGGCCTATGTTAGAATGAGTTATTTCTTTTTCTTTTTCTTTCTTTCTTTCTTTTTTGTTTTTGAGTCAGTGTCTTACTCTGTCACCTAGATTGGAGTGCAGTGGCATGCTCATGGCCACCGCAGCTTCCACCTGCTGACCTCTGGTGATCCTTCCACCTCAGCCTTCCAAGTAGCTGGAACTACAGGCACACGCTACCATGCCAAACTAATTTTTAAATTTATTGTAGAGATGAAGTCTGACCAAGTTGCCCAGGCTGACCTTGAATCTGTAGGCTCAAGCAGTCCTCTAACCTCAGCCTCCCATATTTCTGGGGTTCTGGGCATGAGCCATCGCGCCCAACCAGAATGAGTTATTTCATATGTGGATACAACACAGGTGACCGCTGCTCTGCTTCTCCTTACATATAAGTGCTTCTGTGGAGTAAAAATGGGAGTTGTGCTTACTCCAGCAAGTTCCTTTTGTAAGGGTAATCTCTGTCCACCTAGAAAATGTTTCTTTCCTCCAAGTGTCCATGTTGTCCATGTTGCCAGCTCCTTTCTAATAGAATGTATCTGCTGCCCTGTTGCTTTCTTGTTGAGCTTGCATTCACTTCTTTTTCTATCACCACATCTTCCCTATCAGTTTCCTTTTTCCTGTTGTGCTTTTCTTATTTTTTATCACTTATCTCTTTCAATTAAACAATTTCACTTATATACACATTATACCTATTGCTTATTTGCGGCTTCCCCCTTTAAGGGAGTATTATTTTCTGTTTAGCTTACCCTTGTATTACAAAAAAGCTTGGTAAAACAGTTGGACCATAGTAGGTATGTGAAAGTTGATTATGTGAATTGGGTGATTCTTGTCATACCTAATGTAAACAGAACTGACAGGGAAAGGACATATAACTTTGCTCCCAAATGTGTAAAACAATATAAAAGAAATTTGTGTCTTTAACTGGACTTTTATTTTTTATAAGGAATGTGAGGGCAACTCTGAGACTATAAGTGGATGCTGTGAGATTAACTGAGAGCTCTTATTCGCATTTAAAGGGACTAAACACATAGGAAATGAAAAACAAATATCAAACGAAACAAAAGTAAAGGAACAAAAGCACCTTAGAGTGTTGTCTCTTTTTTTTTTTTTTTGAGTTGGAGTCTCACTCTGTCGCCCAGACTGGAGTGCAGTGGCCGCTCCCGGCCACCGCAGCCTCGACCTGCTGGGCTCCGGCGATCCTTCCACCTCAGCCTTCCAAGTAGCCGGAATTACAGGCATGCGCTACCACGCCCGGCTGATTTTTTTTTTGATTTATTGTAGAGACGAGGTCTCGCTGCCCAGGCGAGTCTCGAACCCGCGGGCTCAGGTAATCCACTCACCTCAGCCTCCCAAAGGCGCGGGATTACAGGCTGAGCCACCAAGCCCGGCTGAGTGTTGTGTCTTTTATGGTGGAAGCCTAGTTGCTGAAACTACCTGCTATAACCTGAAACCAGTGCTATCTCATAGTTTCCGGGAAAACAAAAAACAAAAAACCAAAAAAACTGCTGCAACTGTAAAACTAATTTTACCAACTGCTATCACTCACCAATCAGAACTTGTCAGCTCCCCAGAACCTCACTAGTGGCAGTGAACTTTCTCCAAGAGCAATGCTTAGCATTTCTCTTTTTTATAAACTTCCAAATTTCTCTTTGTCTTTAGACTTTCTGAAGACTACCTGGTCTGTTAGTATACCCCAAATTGCAGTTCTTTCTTTCCAAATTAAATCTAGAGATTCCACTTTACATTTCTATTTTGAGTTTGACAGTACTCATTAATATTTCTTGAATAAATGAATAAAAAGTATCAGAATAAATGTATATTTTGAAAAACTCTTACTAGATGTGAGAGAAAAATCCTTTATATGTGTAGATTCTAAACTTGATTTGTATTCACCCTGAAATATACTTTCATCTTATGTAGTCAGGTTTTAAAATGTTAAGAAAAAATACACTTAAATTTATTTTTTTTAAAAATGGATTTAGTCATTTTTACTCACCAGTACCATATTATTTATAAAACAAAAACACTCTGAGATGCTTTTGTTCCTTTGTTTTTGTTTGGTTTGGTTTTCATTTTACTTTTCCTGTGTGTTTAGTCCCTTTAATGTGAATAAATGTTCTCAATTAATCTCACAGCATCCACTTATAGTCTCAGAGTTGCCCTCACAGTCTTTGTAAAAAATAAAAGCTCACTTGAAGACACAACTTTCTTTTATGGTGCAATTTGTTTGTTCTTACACTGGCTCACTCTCTTTGCCATTTGATTTTCTCAATTGAGCAATTCATGACGATTTTTAAGGTCTACTGTCCATTACAAACAGCAGGTTTTAAAAACTCCACCATCATCATAAGCGTAATGAATAAATGGCTGAAAGTTAAGCAGCTTGGTGGGGGTAGTGTGTCAGGGTTTGACTCTGACAGACAGCTCGCTGTTGCTGTAATTAATGAAATGTTACATTTCTTGCTTTTTATGTGGAGACAGGGAAAGTGACAGGGGTTATGGAGAGAAATAAATTTACATTGTAGCTTTATAAAGCATCCATAGCTTTAGGAACTCAATACATACAAAATTACTATAAGATGACAGTTCCCCAAGAATGTAGTTAAAAAAATTTTTTAAACTCTGGGCTGAAGAATCAAAACATTGTAAGAATGAAGAGGAAAAAAGATACTTTCTTGTATCCTGTCCCTCCTTCCTGCTGCTTAATTTCTTTCTACCCAGATGCTTATAAAAAGATCAAAGATATATCTAACTTGTCTTTCTAAGTGAATCTATTTCAATGTCACCACCCACGCACTTTTCAACAGTGACAAAGTTCTTATCACATCCCTCTTCTCAGCTTTTCTGATGGATTGCACAAACGAAAACCCACCCCATCCTAGAAGAAATATCTTACAAAAAGGAAGAACTGTAGAATCCTCTGAATGAGTCATGCCCAGTGAAATCGATGCCTTTGACTCTTAATTATGTTTATAGCAAGGTAAATATTCATTGCTCAGGCGGAACTCTCACCAACGTTAGCATTATTCTCCTTCCAAAGCAGTGGCTGTGGATATTTGCATTTTCTGCCTATTAGAAGTAGTGTGTTGACTCCTTCTTCCCATGCTCATAATCTGAATGTAGTGGGTCAAGATGGTCATGCCAGCTTGGTGAACTAATAAACAATAAGTGTAGACTCACATAATGACACAAACAACAATCTGAAGTAAAGCACCTTGGATAATAGTAACTATCTATAGTTATTCTTCTTTGCTTATTAATTCCTTCTTGGGTTTCCTGATGTAAACTGCAACATTGGTATTATGGCTATTTAATATGTGATTGTTCCTCATCTTCAACCACTACTACATTTCAAATCTATCTGAAAACTATGCCTGTGCATAATAATAGTTGAAAATGAAATTAGCTCTTTAATTAGATAACTACTTACCTGTCTTTTATGTTAAGTTAAAATAGCTTAAGTAAAGACTAGCATGCTTTATTTTAATTATTTACTTCACAATTAATAAGGGTATACATTTAGTTATGTATATGCATATATAGTTATTATAAATTTTACATAATATAAATTTAACTCATTTACTTATCCAAATAAAATTGCTTCTTTTATATGTAGAATGACTTACAAGTAAATTTTTGATACAGAACCTGCCCTTGTTCTAACAATGAATTCTTGATGCTATTATTTTATTTAGAACTTACAGATAAAAATTCCATATTGTTAAAAAACTAGAATAAAATTTCTAACTAAAAATTATTAATTTGGATTGATTGGCAAATATGAGTCTAAGTTTTCTCTGCCTCATAGGCTGAATTCAATTCCTTTTAACTAGTTTCTAAAATGTCAGAAGTGCTACAATTTTTCCACAACTTCTAAACTGGATTTAGGGCAAAGTACAACTTGAAATGGATGGATGGATATGAGAATTCATTAAAGATCACTCTCGACTATCTGACTAAAACATATTCTCAAAGAGAAACTTGCCAACTTAAATGATCAAAGATACTCAATGACATTCTTCTGAAGGCATGAATAGCTTCTAGTTATGCTAGTTAAAATAAACACCTCCAGAAAGAATAAATAACAAAATCCATTTTACACATATCATATAGAAAAAAATAAAAATGTTTCAATGATTCTAAAAAACAACTTTATGTATTATTAATCTTGAACTCTTTTTTTAAAAAAATATTTTTTTATTATGGTTTTGTGGGGTACAGTTAAGGGTTAGGTATACAATTACGTTTCATTCAGGCACACTGTTGATAAGAGGTGTTTTCCCATCCCCAAACAGATATTTGCTACCGTTAATCCCAGCTCCTCCCCCGCCATAGTTTCCCAGTACCGTCAGTCTTTTTCTTATAGTATTACATTGAATGTTCAAGGTCCATTATATGAGTGAGAACATGTGATACTCGGATCTTTGTTTCTGTGAGAGGTCACTCAGTGTTATAGACTCTAGTTCCATCCAGGTTGCTGCAAAATTCATGATTTTGTTCTTTTTTATGACTGCGTAGTATTCCATCTTGTATATGTACCACAGTTTTTTAATCCAGGCCTCTTTTGATGGGGAGCATGGTTGTTTCCAGGTTCTTGCTATTGTGAACAATGCTGCGATAAACATACATGTGCAGGTATCTTTTTTATAGAGTGATTTGAGGTCTTCAGGGTATATTCCCAGTAGGGGGATTGCAGGATAATATGGAAGGTCAGTTTTTAGAGCTTTTAGGAATTGCCACACTGCTTTCCACAGAGGTTGCACTAGTTTACACTCCCACCAACAGTGTAGAAGTGTTCCCTTTTTACCATACCCTCTCCAGCAGCTGTTATTTTTTGAATTGTTGATAATTGCCATTCTGACTGGAGTTAGGTGGTATCACAGTGTGGTTTTGATTTGCATCTCCCTGATGATTAGTGAGGTTGAGCATTTCTTCATGTGTTTGTTGGCTGCTCAGAAGTCTTCTTTTGTGAAGTGTCTGTTCATATCTTTTGCCCAGTTTATAATGGGGTTGTTTGTTTTCTTCTTTTCAGCACATTTCAGTTCCTTGTAGATCCAGGATGTTAAGCCCTTGTCAGACCTGGTGTTGGCAAATACTTTTTCCCAGTCTGTAGGCTGTCTCCCTGCTCTCTTGATGGTTTCTTTGGCTTTGCACAAGCTTGTGAGTTTAATGAGGTTCCACTTGTCTATCTTATCTCTTATGGCCTGTGGGTTTTGGGTTTTGTTCAGGAATTGGATGCCAGTTCCTATTTCCATGAGGGTATTTCCTTCCTTTTCTAAGGTTCTTATGGTTTGAGGTTTTACATTTAGGTCTCTGATCCATTTGGAGTTAACCTTTGTGCATGCGGATAGATAGGGGTCCTGTTTCAATCTTCTGCATGTGGTCAGCCAGTTTTCCCAGCACCATTTACTGAATAGGTTTTCGTCTCCCCAGTGGTAGGTGGTGGGGGCTTTGTTGAAAATGAATTGGTTGAGAAATTGAGGTTTTGCTTCTGGAATCTCAATTCTATTCCATTGATCTATATGCCTGTTCCTGTACCAATACCAAGCTGTTTTGACGATTGTAGCTTTATAGTAAAGTTTGAAGTCTGGTAATGTGATACCACCTGCTTTGTTTTTTTTTTTGCTGAGGATTGTTCTGACTATTCTTGGACGTTTGTGTTTCCATATGAATTTCTGTGTTGTTTTCTCGAGTTCTGAGAAGAATGTTGCTGGTAATTTGATGGGTATTACATTGAATTTGTAGATTGCCTTAGGTAAGATGGACATCTTCACAATGTTGATTCTTCCAATCTATGAGCATGGTATATTTTTCCACTTGTTTGTGTCATCTTTGATTTCTTTGAGCAGTGTTTATAATTTTCATTGTAAAGGTCTTTCACGTCTTTGGTTAGGAAGATGCCAAGGTATTTCATTTTTTTGTGGCTACTGTGAACGGAATTGTGTTTTTTATTTGGGTTTCTCTTTGTTTATTATTGGTGTAGAGAAATGCGATTGTCTTTTATACATTTATTTTGATTCCTGAGACTCTACCAAAGGCCTTTATCAGTGTAAGGAGGTTTTTGACAGATTCTCTTGGGTTTTCAAGGTACACAATCATATCATCTGCAAAGAGAGATAACTTGACTACCTCTTTTCCTATTTGTATACCCCTGATTGCCTCATCTTCTCTGATTGCTCTAGCCAGGTCTTCCAATACTATGTTGAACAGGAGGGATGAGAGTGGGCATCCTTGTCTAGTTCCAGTTCTCAGGGGAATTGGTTCCAATTTTTGTCCATTTAGGAGTATGTTGGCTGTGGGTTTCTCGTAGATGGCTTTTACTATTTTGAGGTATGTTCCCTGTATGCCTAGATTTTCAAGGGTTTTTATCAAGAAGGGGTGCTGGATTTCAACAAAAACCTTTTCTGCATCTAGTGATATGATCATGTGGTTTTTGTTTTGACATCTATTGATGTATTTAATTACATTTATGGTTTTACGAATATTGAACCAGCCTTGCATGCCAGGAATGAAGCCTACTTGGTCATGATGGATGATTTTTGAGATGTATTGCTGAATCCGGTTTGCTAGGATCTTGTTGAGAATTTTAGCATCTATATTCATCAAAGATATTGGTCTGTAGTTCTCTTTCTTTGTTGGATCTTTACCTGGCTTGGGTATCAATGTTGGCTTCATAAAATGATTTTGGGAGAGTTCCATCTTTTTCAATCACCTGGAATACCTTTAGTAGGATTGGTATCAGCTCCTCCTTAAATGTCTTGTAGAATTCTGCTGGAAAGCCATCTGGACCAGGGCCTTTTTTTTGTAGGAAGTTTTCTTATTACATAGTTGATTTCCTTGATTGTTATTGGTCTATTTAGGTTCTCAATTTCTTCCTTTTCCAACCTAGGTAGGTTGTGTGATGTCAGAAATCCTCCATTTCCTTTAGGTTTTCAAGTTTGTTTCCATACAAGTGTATGTAGTAGTCTCTAATGATCTTTTGTATTTCTTCAGGGTCAGAAGTGACTTCATTTTTTGTGTTTCTGATTGTGCTTATTTGGTTTTTCTCATTTTTTCTTGGTCAGTCTAGCTAGGGGACCACGATCTTGTTTATTCTTTCGAAGAACCAGTTTTTTGTTTCATTGATTTTTTGTATTATCTTTTTGTCTTCTATGTCCTGGATTTGGGCTTTTATTTTGGTGATCTGGGTACTTCTGCTGAAATTAGGGTTATGTGGTCTTGCTTTTCCAACTTTCTTAGGTGGCTTGTTAGGCTGTTAATTTGTGACCCTTCCATTTTCTTCATGTGTGTTTGTAGGGATATAAATTCCCCTCTCACTACAGCTTTCAGGGCATCCCAGAGATTTTGTAAGATGTTTCTTCATTTTCATTTCTTTCCAGGTATCTTTTGATCTCTGTTTTGATTTCATCATTGACCCAGGAGTTGTTTAGCATCATGCTGTTTAGTGTCCATGTCTTTGTGGGTTTTGGGGGGGACTTTGTTGGTGTCAGTGTTTATTTTAATTCCACTGTGGTCCGAGAAGTTGCATGGTAGAATTTTGGTACTTTTAAATTTGCTTATGCTTGATTTATGGTCGAGTATGTGGTCAATCTTATAATATGTTCCATGTGGTGATGAGTAGAATGTGTATTCGGTGGTTTTTGGATGGAGTGTTCTGTAGGTATCAATTAAGTCCATTTGGTCCAAAGTCACACTGAGGTTCCGGATCTCCTTGCTAATGTTTTGTCCTGATGATCTGTCTAGGGTTGTGAATGGGATATTAAAATCCCCAGTTATGATGATGTTAGAGTCAGTATCTTTCTCTAGTTTTCCTAGACGTTGCTTTATGAAAGTTGGCGCATCTATGTTGGGTGCATATATGTTTAGGATAGATATTTCTTGTTGATGGATTGAGCCTTTTATCATTATGTAGTGACCTTCTGTATCTTTTTTGATTTTTAATAGCTTGAAGGGTATTTTGTCTGAAATTAAGATCGCTACTCCTCCTTTCTTTTGTATTCTGTTCGCCTGAAAGTTTGTTTCCCATCCTCTTACTTTGAGTCTGTGGGTGTCCTTTTTAGTGAGGTGAGTCTCTTGAAGGCAATAGATTGTTGCCTGATGATATTTTATCCATTTTGCCAGTCTGTGTGTTTTCAGAGGTGCATTTAGTCCATTCACATTTAGGCTAATAATTGAAATGCAAGAGATCATCCCTGTCATAAGGTTCTTACAGAGTTGTTCCTGTTTGTTTGTTGTTTTTCTTTGGGGTTTGGAGTTGGTTCAGGTGTGTTTTTAATCTTTTGCCTGTAATCTTGTGAAGAATGTTGTTTGTTTTTTTTTTTTCTTTTTCTTCTGTGTTCAGTACTTTCTTAAGTGTTTCTTGTAGAGGTGGTCTAGTGGCAGCGTAGGTTCTTA
>NW_007260921.1:114746-134736 GCF_000164805.1 Carlito syrichta
CTCCTATTCTTTATGTATACCCTCTTACTTTGTTCAATTCTGGAGTTGCACTGTAGGTTAAGGGTGGTCCTTTTTGCTGTTTTGAGATTTACTTAAGGGGGAGCTGTGATTCCAAATCTATCTGCAGGTCCTGATATTCGCTGATAGGTGTGTGGATAATCTCTAACCCATTTCCCACTGCCTTGGAATCTTTCCATGCAGTGGGGCTGTAGGTTTACTCCCTGAATTAAAATGTGGTTAGCAGAGGGGAGAGAATGGAGCAGACGGTGGGTTGAAGAGGGGGATGGAGGGAATAGAGGAGTAAGGGGGGAAACAAACAAGTGTGCCAACAAATAGAGAGAGAGGCCTATACTGAAACAGATAAAAACAATAGACCACAGTTAAAGGTGAACCAACTCTCATACAAAAAAATAAAAATAAAACATATAGTGATGCTAACATACAAGCTAACCAACCACCGTATTAGTGTGCTGCTCCTCTATACAAAGATATGGTTTACAGAGAGAAGAAAAGAGAAGAAAAGGAAGAGGAAAAAAGTGAAAAAGGCACAGTACAGTAGGAATAGAATTAAGTCATTAAACTAACAGAATCAATGAAGCACACTCTGAGACATTTCGTTTAAGTCTAATGTCCTTCCAGTTCTGATTTCTAGTTTTCTTTTCAAGCTGGTAAATTAGTTTGCAGTTAGGGTCAGTTGCCCCTGGTCTGCTGTGAAGGACAGTGCAGATCACCCTCCGTTCACCACTCTGGCCTATGTCTTTTTCAAGCTTCTCCCGTTTCGCTGTTGTTACCTTGAATCGCCAGCAGGTGGTGCTATCTCAGCTGCTCACCCCAGAAGGGGTGGGGTTGGACAGGAATGGCAGAGGCTGAAGGTGGCTGCCTGCCTCAGGGCAGATGGCAGGAGACTTATGGGGGGCAGGATGTCTCAGTTGCAGGAGAGGTGGCAGCGATCCCAGCAGATATTCCCTGAAGGGGCTTCAAGGACTGAAGTGGATTGCCTCTGGCCCTGGTGGTGCGATGTGCTATGGCTGTCTCGGAGGCTGCGGTGGTGGCAGTGGCAGGGTGGAGGGGCTGCGGCGGCGGCACCATTTGCGCTGCAGTGACTTTCCAGTCTGCTGCGATGCCCCAGTGGTGGCAACGGCCAAGCTCCATATGAAGGGCAGGCTGCGATGTTGGGGCCTGCAGCCCCTGGGACGAAAGTCAGAGACCCACTGCAGTTCTCCTTTGCAGAGGGTTTCATAGACCGGGTTGCCCCGTTGCCATCTTGCCGCTTCTCCCCAATCTTGAACTCTTTATGTTAAATTTCAGTTTATGTATCTGAGGTCATAATCAAAGTATTCAAATTGATCAACATTAGAGTTTTATCAGTTTCTAAAATGGTATAAATAATTTTCTGGAAATGGTATTTGGTTTTTGAATGAAATTTATGGTCATTAAAAAGAAAACATTACTGATCAAAACCTAAAATCTCACAGACATGGCATTTTGAGGAAGTGACTCCTGGGAGTTTCATTCAGTTGATGGAGGGAAGGAATCCTAGACCAGATCTGCATAACTAAGTTGGATGTAACAGAAATCCCTGCCACTGTCCCCTTCCTTCCATGGTCTCTTTCTTAGAAAGTTATTGGGGAAAATAAATTTTCCTGGATCAGTCCCAGCCTTTTTGTTTTACTTACATTTCACTATAAGTATTAGCCCCACCCTGAGCATTCCCTTTCTTGACCTTGTAATCACCTGGAGCATAACTATTATTTGCCTACACAAATTTTTGTGTTCTAAAGGAAAATAAAACTATGTATCCCCAACCCACAATTTCTTAAAATTATGAATGCTTAATATAACTGTAGCAAGTTATAGTAAGAAAGAAAAATATTGTAAACACAACAGCAAAATCACCTAGATTTACCTTAATTCTTAGGTATGGTTCTGTGTTTGAGACCTGTTCCTCAATCCCTCTTTGCTCCTCAGTTCCTCTTTGTGCTCTCATCTACTTCAGAAAATTTTATTTCTTTCCTCCAGAAGACCTCCCCTCCTCACTCTTGTGCCTCAAACAAACTGGCACATCCTTCAAGGTAAGGCTTCATCTCAATAGTCCAGTAGCACTTCAAATCAAGACTTTCAATACATATGTGTATCTGTATATCTAAGGGGATATAGAATGACCTGGTAATAACCTAAAACTTGACTATTGTTTGTCTACAGTAGTTGTTGCCTCCTTCCTGTTGTCCTTAAGAAGTTTGTTATATTTTACTTTTACATTATCTGTCATCTAAGGGGAGATAGGAAAAAAAAATTAAGATTGAAACAGCAGCATAAGAAAAGGAGTCCCTGAAAGCATTGTGTATTACAAAGGTTTTGCAGGCCTTCCATGGAGAGACACATCTTACAATTTTGTTCAGTTTAAATTTTCCTATCTGTAGCTTTCTGCCTCCTGATTATGTCCACGTTGCTCAAGAAAAAGGGGTACATTACAGTACCGTTCAAAACCCCCAGTTCCTCTAGGCTAGTAGAGAACTGGTCAAAGATCTGAGATTGTAGTATCTCTTTACCTTGGGTTGGATTAAATTTTCAGGCAGGAATCTCCACCCACTGAACAATTCTATGAATGAAAGAAATCAGTTGATGAATATATGTTTCCTTAGGTCTGGAAAATATGAGGATGCTCTCTTCAGTTTCACGTATCAGAAGTAAAAACACTTCCACATTCTTCCTAAAAAGAGTTCCTACAAATGAGATTTGCCTACTGAGAGTGTGTGCAAAAATAAGAGAAAAGAGTCACACCTGGGTTCTTTTTCTCTTATCAAGGAATTAGGTGACCTAGAATAGTAGGTGTGGAGTCATTTAAACACTCAGGAGAAGGATTCCTGTTCTAAAGTCCAATGACCGTTTTTAGACAGGTATGCAGAAAGCAGAATACTGACACTAATATCTAAAATCAGTCTATCCCATCGGAGCAACTATTGTGTCAGGGTGGGTTAGGACTATGGTCAGAGACAAACAATTAAATGTCTGCAGAGGCAAACTATGTAACTAATTGGTAAAGACACTTTGTAAACTATGGTAGTCTTGGAAAAGGTATTATTGTCCTTTTCCAAGGAATTGGAAAAGTAATGCCCCATCCACACATGCTAGCCAATGCTGAATTCCAGATGCCAGCATTTTCAGTTTTCTAAGAAATAGTGATTTATTTTTAAATTTTTACTTAGAAACTCTTAAACATATCTATATAGAGACTTGAACATGAGTATCCACAGCAGCTTTGTTAATATTAGCCTCAAACTGGAAAAACTCCAAATGTTCATCAAAAATTGAATGGATACAATGGATAAAACAAATAAATTGGATGAATATTCTTCCTAAAATGATACAAACTCAGCAATAATAAGAAACTAACCATGGATACACTTAGTAATAAGGATATACTTAAAAAATGATACTGAGATAAAGAAGCCAGAAACAATAATACACATGTATGATAACTTTTACATAAAATTTATATGTACATAACAACAGAATATAGGTCAGTGGTTGCCTGTGGTCAAGTGCTGGATATTGAGGGCATGAGAGAACACTTTAGGGTGGTAAAAATATTTTCTGTCTTAATTGTGGAGATGGTTGCCAAAGGATATATAGTTGTCAAAAGTCATCAAACTGTATAATTTAATATATATTTTGTTATATGTGAGTCACAGTTCAGCAAATTGATTTTTAAACATTATAGGCATTAATTTAAAATTTTTACAGCTAAACATTTTTATGTAAGAATTTATCATATATTTATAGATAAAACTACTAAGTCTCAGAGGTGTCTATTTGGATTTGGGGTTTGAATGCAAGCCTATTTAAATTTTTTCTCTCATTTCTTTTTTCTTTTTTTTTTTGAGTTGGAGTCTCACTCTGTCTCCCTGGTTGGAGTGCAGTGGCATGTTCACGACCACTGCAACCTCAACCTGATGGGCTTAGTCGATCCTTTCCCCTCATCTTTCCAAGTAGCTGGAACTGCAGACACATGCCAACATGCCCAACTATCTCATTTCCTTTTAATACTCAGATATTTAAAAAACATGCCCATATTTCCCTGTGATTGAAAAATGAAAAGAAAAAAACATTATTTTCAAACTCTTATCCTCCTTTCCTTCTTCCATGCAAATTTGTTGAAATAATAGTCAAAGTTTATTACTTCTACTTCAATGATTCATTAATCTCTTGCATTCAAATGTCCATCAGCCCTTTTACTGAAACTAGAAGAAAAAAGTCACTTTGAGTCAGCACCGCCAATGCTTCTCACCTTTTTAGGTAATTACTTTTGTGTGTGTGTGTGTGTGTGTGTGTGTGTTTCTTCATAACATTTTCTACACTACTCTTTTTTTTTTTTTGAGTTGGAGTCTCACTCTGTTGTCCAGGCTGGTGTGCCTTGGTATGCTCACTGCCACCGAAGTCTTGACCTGTTGGGCTCAGGCGATCCTTCTCCCTCAGCCTTCCTAGTAGCTGGAACTATGACCAGTGCCACCATGCCTGGCTAAATTTTTGATTTATTGTAGGATAAGGTCTCGCCTTGTTGCCCAGGTTGGTCTTGAACTTGTGGACTCAGGCAATCCTCTTGCCCAAGCCTCTCAAAATACTGGGATTAAAGGTGTGAACCACTGCGCCCAGCTCATGTTCTACTCTTGACTTAAGATTTCTGTATCTTCCCCCCTCAATCTCTCTTTTCCTAGATCCTTCTATTTGACTCTTTAAACTTCTCCCTGCATCCAGAATTCCACCACAGGTCCTATTCATCTTTCTCTTTTCAGTTACTTCTGGACTTATTCTTATATGTGCTATCTCCAGTCTTTTCTTGAGGACTGGTCCAACTGACAAAATGTAGTATCTCGATCTCCTACAACAAACATCACATTTCAAATTTTACTGACCATGTCCTCTTCAAGATATCTTGAACCTCAAATTTAAACTTCAGCATATGTTTCAACTCCTTCTCTCTTGGATTTGCCACAGAGTTTATTTTAGGATCTTAGGGGGTTTTTTTTGCTTGTCTGTTTTGTTTTTATGCATCCTTTATGCACCCTCTCTTTCCCTCTTTCTGTATCTCTGCAATTATTCTGGCAAACAGTTTACATTAACAATAAGTCATAATTAGTATAATTGTACCCTGCTCTTTTGTCTAATTTATTCTGCATATTACTTTTAAGTCATACTACTACTAAAGCACAACCCATATTATATCTTTTGTCTGCCTGTCAGTCATCAATATCTGTCAGAAATTTAATTTGAAATCTAGCAAAAACAATTAAACCAGTATCTTGAAAACTGAAAAGCATCAGGCATTTGCTGATGGCCAGACATAGACAGATAAAAGAGCATGCATTATATTCCTGCCTTAACATTCAAAGACCTGCTAGTTTCCATTTCAACTTGCACATTTTGTCAATTTTATTTCCCACAGATTACTTTCAAGCACCCTTTGAAATAAACCCACTAAGATCATTTTGCCCAGAGCTTGCTCATTTTGTACCTCTGCTGAGATTTTTCTAACTTCCTGGGATGATAATAATATTAAGCATAAGCATGAAAATTGTAGGCATCATTTGTGTAGTGTAACAGGAGGTCCAACATTCTGCAAGGCAATTGGTGCACACCATTGCATTTCACCTTCACAACAATTCTGTGAAGTTGGATTAGTTGTGTCCACTTTACAGAGGAAGATTTGGAAACTCTGCAATATTGCATAATTTGCTATGATCACATAAGTAACAAAATCAAGCCAGTCATTCCCCTAAGAAATCATAGCCCTTCTTGCCTTAATATACTGTCTTATATTGTGCTACACCTGATTCATCCTTCATAAAACTTTTATTTTTATTTTTTTTGAGCCGGAGTCTTACTCTATTGCCCAAGTTGCAGAGCAGTATCATGAGCCCTACTCATCGCATTCTCAGATTCCTGGGCTCAGGTGATCTCGCCGTTTCAGCCTCTCAAATATTTATTTATTTATTCATTCTTTTTTTTTCATTTATTGATTCTCTCTTTTTTTTGTGGAGACAAGGTCTTGCTATATTTCTCAGGATGACCTCGAACTCCTGGGCTCAAGTAATCCTCCCACATCAGCTTCCCAAAGTCCTGGAATGACAGGTGTGAGGCCTGTGCCCACCCGCTTCACACAACTTTGGTCATGAAAACCTTTGCTTCCCCTTATTGGGAGTTTTTATTCTCATCATCACAAGAAAACTATTTAAAAGTTAAACATTTTTGTCATTTGTCAAAAATGTTAGCGACTTATATTCGAGTCATTTATGCACGTGTTCCTATCTCTACAAGTTACTAACAACTTGGAGATAAAAATTATATTTCATTTATCTTAAATTCATCCCATGCAACTCTTTACAAAGTGAAGATACTCAGCAAATATTTGTAAGTAAAGAGTGGTCAATGTGCATACTTCTAGCTTAGTAGAAAATAATTTAGAAAGCTTACCTGGGAAAAAATTGAAAGATAGCATCACATTACTCTCATCCAAAATGTTTCCCACTGCTAAATACTAATATCTTTAGAAAGTTTTGAGGGCCATGCTTCTCAGTGAGAGAGAAATAGGAAGGATTCCTTAGTGTGAAAATATTTTGGAGGAAAAACTACAGTTTTTACAGACAACTACTTTGTTCTGTTTCTATTAATTTTAATCATAGTTTAAATGTATATTTATATTAAATGCTTTTATAGGAGGGCATGTATCTTGAAAGATTATGTGTTAAGATGATTGTATAACCTTAGTTTTTCATTTGTGTGAAGCAGAAGAAAATTTCAAACATAGAAAATATCTATATCTAACAAAAATAAGGTTTATGTTGTATGATTAGGTGAAAGGAAAGAAAGAAAGAAAGAAAGAAAGAAAGAAAGAAAGAAAGAAAGAAAGAAAGAAAGAAAGAAAGAAAGCTGAACTTTTTCTCTTAGCATTATATATATATTTTGGGGGGATGACAATGATAAAAAGTCTCTTCACTATTTAAATTTATCAATCTAAGAATAGAATGCATATCTTACTGAGTTTCATCATGCACCCTCAGCATCTATTATTTCTATTAACTCCAAGTTCATCCTCCACTTTGCCCTTTTCCTCTTCTAATTGGCAGTGGGCAAATCATTTTTGGTCAAGATCAGGAGCTCATCTGCCCATCTAACCTTGAACATCAGTCCAACAAAAGAATGAATCCCATTAGCATTGGACTTATAAATGCAAAGGTCCAGTGAAGAACAATAATGCACTTTGGCTCTGACATCAATCTTTAGCACCTCAGAAACGAAGTGTAATGAACAGTATGTCACAACCTTGCAGCTTTCATAAAATGTCCCAGTTGGGATAGCATATTACACATCCAGAATAGTAATGCCAGGTCATTCTGTCAGACATTTGTTGAGTAAGGAGGTGTCCCTGCATATCTAGTTCTACTAGTAAAACTATATTTAGATATATATTGCCTGTTTATTTCTTCTATTATCTCCACAATATCTCATTTAAAATAATGTGCATATGGCAGCCTTTTATGCTATATGAAGATAATGGCATACCCTAAAAAACACAGGACACCAACTTCAAATAACCTAAATTTGACCAGTTCTGAGTTTGTTTGTTTTTTTTGCATAGTCATATTCAGAAAGCATATGAAGTAATTTGAAGTTTTAGAATACAGTGCAAAGGACACAGTTATTACTCAACTTCAAGGTACTAAAGGGAAGGAAAATAAGATTTTGCTAAATGTTCTGCAGTTCAAGATACAACAAGGGTATTACTTGGATTTTTACATTTCAGCCTGTTTCCCCAGAAATAGTCTTTTCCATTTACTTATTTCTTTTATTTATTTTTGACATTTTCTCCCTTCTTATAGCTTTCCCTTTACATGTGCGTATTTAAGAAAGCACAGTATAGTTGGTTTTGATAAGCTTAAAATTATTGCTATGGCATGTTATACATTTGTATTAACCCCTCACCCCTGCTACACAAAGACACACATTTGAGAATTTGTATCTTTCTTTGTAAAAGCAACCAAAAGAGCCTCTTTTAACTCACGTTTCCTTGTTTATTCTTTGTTTGATGATTTTATTTTTCCGATGAGAAATCTTTTAACTTTGGAATGAATCAATGTGTAGGAAACATTAGACAACCTGTTTAACAGCCTTTTTATATGACTTTGGGGATAATAAAGGGAAGTGGTCATTTTCTTAACATATTGATGATTTGCTATCTGGAGCTTGCAAGGCCCACAACCAGTCTTTTTAATGCACCTGCCACTTCTGCACGTGACTGGGATAGAGGGACAGGTGAGGCTGAAGAAATGAGAGATTCTACAACTGTATTCACTGATAAAGTTGTAGCTACTTTGTAAATAAAATACATTCTTGGAATATATCAAATATATAGAGAAAATCTTCAGCAGCAAAGAATATAAAATTGGTAAAGTAAATCAAACTTTTTTGATATTTACTACACTTTATATATTACTTAAAATATATAAAATATGTTTTAGATGCAAAATAAACTGATAATTTCAACACAATCTGCCCTACTTTGAGAAATGCATGCCAATGTCCTTCATGAGGTATATAGAATTTCTGCCACTCTTTTTGTCTCAAAGCAAAATATGATGCAGCCAGTACCTTTTTCTTAGTTAGTCAGAAAGTGAGCCACATAGCAGAACACATTAGTTTTTATGTATCTGTAGGACAGAAGGGCCACTTAGAGAGCTGATGGCTCCAGGTTGCCTTTAATTTAATCTCATGTTCCTGTGACCTCAATGACTGAAAGCATTTCCCTAAGTGTTTCACTTAGTACCAGAGAGCAACTCAGAGTCTTTGCAGAGTGAAATTCATTATTTTAATGTTTCATAGTAACTGTGTACATTCAGTTCTCTATATAATTTATTTCTATATATTATTTATTAAAACTATTGTTATATTTTACATTAAAACTTGTGAATATTGGAAAAATGATAATATTAAAGCAGTTTATAGAATTTATTTCCCAAAACTGAATAAAAAGAAAAAAGTTTTAAAATTATATCATGAGCCGGGCTCGGTGGCTCAGCCTGTAATCCTGCACCTTGGGAGGCTGAGGTGAGTGGACTGCCTGAGCCCGTGGGTTCGAGACCTGCCTGGGCAACTTGGCGAGACCTCATCTCTATAATAAATCAAAAAAAATTAGCCAGGCATGGTAGCGCATGCCTGTAGTTCCAGCTACTCGGAAGGCTGAGGCGGAAGGATCGCCGAAGCCCAGTAGGTCGAGGCTGTGGTGGCCGGGAGCAGCCACTGCACTCCAGTCTGGGCGACAGAGAGAGACTCCAACTCATATAATAATAATAATAGTAAGAATACAAATAAATAAAAAAATAAAATTATATCATTAAAGCTGACATGATGAAAACGTCTAACTTCTCCCCTTAAATTTCCTTAAGTGTCATCCAGGATGGAACATAACTTGGGAATAAAGTAAACAAAGAGTCAGAGAGTCAGTGCAGGGTGTCTCCTTCCAGAGGATATTTTTCTGTGGCAGAAATTAAAAGAACATCTCAAAAATCGCACTGATGTTCTTAAACTGAGGATGTAGACAGAACATCCAGGCTACCCGAGGAAAGACTGAGGACTTGGAATTCATCTCCTCAGCATGAATACACTGCAGCCCCTGGTCAGGTCAGAAAAGCTGCAGAATATTTCCTTGCAGAGGTTGATAGCAGAAATGAAATGAGGTCTAAGATGAGCCATTGCCTTAGTTGTGACTAAGTAAAACCAGCAAAGAGATAATTAGGTTATTAAAGAAATAAAATAAAAAATATGACTATACAAAACCCTCAATCTTGAAAATACAAATGCTTTTTAAAAAAAGTAACCCACTCACCTTAAGCCAAGGACAGATACAACTTTACACAAGACTAGTCATTCTCTTAAGTGCACTTTTTTCATTTACTTCTTTTCTGTTTTCATTTGTATTTAGAAAAAAATGAATGAAAAACTTATAACTAGTGGCGTCACAAGGTCTTATCCTAGTAAACCTCTTCGCTGAAGAACTGTATATATTAATATCTTAGGCACAGTTTTTTAAAGGAATAGTCATCTTGGGCCTAGAATGATAAGAAGGAAAATCAGAAAGAATGTCTCCATACACCCAAACAGCAGACCAACATAGAACTAAATCCATGTGAGGAGCACACTTAGGGAAAGATACATTTTAAAAGATTAACGGTATATAGAATTCATGTATTAACTCAAATAAATCAATATATAAATGGAAGAAAAAGAAGAAGGAAGGCAACATAACAATGAAAAAGAAGGTGAAGAACCTATTTCTGAAGAATACATATCAGGACACAAGAGAGTATTAAACTGTTCATTTTTGCTCCCAATGATATTCAGTTAAATGCAAATCCATGAAAATGTGAAGATGAGAAAAAAAAGTGGGATGAGATGGGAAGGACATGTACAGACCCGAGGAAGTCAGGTGACTGAGAAACGACAACCTCAACAACAAGTCAAACTATTACAGAACATTTAAAACTCTGAAAACAAACAATGAAGTAAAAAAAAAAAAAAATCATGTACCTTATTGCTTACATGCTCCATTTGTCATAAAGCTGAATTTAGACTCTAATGTTGCCATTTTTACGTGTTTGACCTTGTCTAGATTACCAAGATATTCTAAATATTCATGTTCTCGTCTTTAAAATTTGAATAATATGACCTCATTTCTTTGCTTATGGTGAAGGTTATCCTCATTACAATATAAAAATTACTTAGACCGAAGCAAAAGCAAAGGTGACGCATTTTTATTTTCAAAGTTTTAAAGATGGTGAGGAAGAATCAATTATCAGTACTCCTAATAACTAACCAAAACCTGTGATATATCATAGAATTTTTGTCTTTCAATCCCCTTTTCTCTGGCTTTCTAGATCTCAAAATATTGAAGCACTACCTACCCAGTTGCTAATACCAAATCTTAGCTGTGTCATTTTTACTTCCTGAATAAGAATTCTTCATAGAAACAGAACCAATAGGATACCTGATAGATATATATAGTCTTGGTCCTTTGGGCCTGCTATAAGAAACTGCCCTAGACTAGCTCAGTAACAATAGAAATTTATTTCTTATACTCCTGGAAGCTGGAAAGTGCAAGATCAAGGCACCAGCAAATTTGTGTCTGATGAGATCTCCCTTCCTTATTTATCGATAGCTATCTGCTCACAGACCTGAAGAGGCAAGGAAACTATTCAGGGTCTCTTTTACAAGGACATATCTCATTCATGGGAGCTCTTCCCTCACACCCCACCTTCTCGCATTATCACATTGGATGAATATTAGGGCATCAACATATAAATAATGTGGGAGATACATTCTGTCTATAGGATATAAATATATATGTGTGTTTATGTGCACGTTTATGATTTATTGTAAGGAAGTGGCTCTCATGATTATGTAGGCTGAAAACATGCAAGATCTGTGGGATGAACTGGCAAACTGGAGACTCAATGGTTTTACTAAAGTTAAAGTACAAAGTCCTGAGAATTAGGAGAACTGATGTAGTTCCAGACCAAAAACTGGTAAACTCATGCGCCAAGATGCCCCAATCAGCGTTTCAGTTAGGCAGGGAAAAATTCAATATTCCACTTAAAAGAAAGAATTTTTTTTTTTTTTTTTTGAGTTGGAGTCTCACTCTGTCACCGCAGCCTCGACCCACTGGGCTCCAGCAATCCTTTCGCCTCAGCCTTCCAAGCAGTTGGAACTACAGGCAGGCGCTACCCGGTCTGGCTGATTTTTTGATTTATTGTAGAGATGAGGTCTCACTGCCTAGGCAGGTCTTGAACCCGTGGGCTCAGGCAATCCACTCACCTCAGCCTCCCAAAGGCGCGCGGGATTACAGGCTGAGCCACCGAGCCCGGCTAAAAGAAAGAATCTTACTCAGACTTTTGTTCTGTATGTTTTGTTCTGTTCAGGCCTTCAGCCGATTAAATGATGGTCACTTGACCGGATGAGAAGCCTTAAATCTTTAATCCCAGCACTTTGGGAGGCCAAAGCGCAGGATTGCCTGAGCCTGGGGGTTTGTGACTGGCCTTGGCAACTTGGTGAGATCTCATCTCTAGAATATATCAAAAAATTAGCTGGGCATGGTAGCAATGAGCCTGTAGTTCTGGCTATTTGGAAGACTGAGGTGGAAGGATCGCCTGAGACCAGCAGCTTGATGCTGGGGTGGCCGTGAGCGTGCCACTGCACCGCAGCCTGGGCAAAAGAATGAGACTCTGACTAAAAAAAAAAAAAAAGCAATGGCCTCTTACATGAGGGAGAGGAATTTGCCTACTAAGTCTATGGATTCAAATGTTAATTGCATCCATAAATAACCTCACAGAAACGCCCAGATTATGCTCTCATGGTGTTTACATTCTAGTAAATAGATGGACTATGACCAAGCAAATGTCTTTAGAGAAATGTCAGGGGATGCTATGTACTATGAAGAAAGATAATGCAAAATAAGTGATAAAGCTGGCAATATAGGGAGCAATAGGAGAATGGGAGATGAGTTCTGAGGAAGAAACTGTGGGGACTTGTAGGCCAGGGGGATTAGTTTTATTACGTGTTTGACAATGGTGAAAAAACACTGAAAGATTCTGAGTGGGAAACTAATATGACCAAATATATATCTTTTTTATGGTCAAAAGAATTTCAGATTCTGGGATGGATGAAGGAGTATGGTGACTGTGGCTATCTTATTTGAAGGTAACCTACTTAATATCTATACCTTTATTGAATAAGTATATCTTAATAAGTAAAAAGATAAGCATAATTAGTCTACATGGTTATAAGTTCAAGTAGTGATTATCCTTGGTGGGAGATTCGTGACTAGAAGCATGTTTGGGGGGGTTTCCAGAGGGCTGGTAATGTTCTGATTCTTGATCTCAGGGTTGAGTACATTAATGTGTTAATTTGGTAAAAAATGCATCTAGCTGTCAACTGATGAACGTGAGGAACTTTATGAATATAAGAGAATTAATAGTCCTTTGTATAAAAAATACATAAAAATGTACCCACATTGACTTAATATACAATTTATATTTTATCTACAATAAGAGAGGACATTATACACAAAAACTTATTATCAAGAATTGTAGTGTCTTAGATTTTACCTTTTACCCTACTTACAAATTAACAAGTATTATGGAATCTAGTAGAAACATTAAATTCCTTGATCAGATACAAAAGACTTTGTCATTTATGACATAACAGGAAGCATGAACTACTTGCTTATATTAGTTCTCATCATCTCCAAATGCTAAATGGTTAATGTGAAGTGGACCAGGTGGATGCTGGGTGCACAGTGATTTTTTCTGAAAGTCGCAGAACACTTGGCTTAGAGCACCAATGACTTTATAAACTGGTTACTTAAAACCTTGCCCAATCTTTGTGAAAGGGAAGGAGATATTATCTCTACCTTCCAAGCTGTTTACTTTAAATTCTTTAAATCATAAAATAATTTTTAAATGAGAATCTGAAACAAACGCTATAAATGCCTCTTCTCAAAATGTGCAGAAATGCTACAGACTCACAGAGAATGACTATCAACATCCGTTAAGTGGAAAAGGGTTTTTTCTTGTTCTTAACATAGTCATAATGATGTCTTAATTTTAAGTTTGGAATTAAGTGGAATGTAAATCCAGTGCTTGGCCTTCATAATCTTATAGCTTTGTGATAATTCTCACCTTAAAAATGCAATTAAATATTTATTCAATTAACAAAATATTTTGACACAGTTTTCCCTCAGTGAGTGATAACAGCGGCATCTGTTATATCCATCTGGATTGTCCAGGAGAAAAACTTTGTGATTATAAAATTATTACACTTAATTTTTTTAAAGGCCTGTATATTTGAAGTATAAAAGTAGCATAACAAACTGAATGAAGGAAATCATATTAACGGTGTAAAAATACACATTGCCTTCTATCTGAATTTCAGATAATTTTAAAGAGTCAAAATTGTAATCATTAGACTCAGTCCAATGAAGGAAGAGAAATAAAACTAAACAAAACTGTGTAGAAAACAATAATGTCACATTATTTTTTTGTAAATTATTTCTAAAAAAGATTATTATATTATAAATATCATATATGCCATATAATTATTATTACTGATTTCATAATCATTGTTCTTTTCTGCACTAATTTATTCACATCTCTATATATTATTATAAATAGCAAATAAAACATTATAAAATGTGTCAAAATTCATACAAAATCTATACAAATATTCTTTTGGGTCTTCCATAAATATTATGTCACCATATTTTATTATAGTGGCTTATTTTTCTCTTACTTTTTTTTGTCTGTGAACTTGAATAACCTCAAATATAATTTTTTCATACACGTAATACTTCACTCACTGATATATGTTTATCTTTATTTCTTTGGGCATTTTTGCATGTGACTATGTATTGAAAGATGGAGGAAAAATTTAAATACCATTGAATATGTATACTTATTTTTCTGTCATTATGTGCCTGGTTTTCTAGTTTTCAAACCTGGGGCCAAGGCAAAAATTACCTTTGTGTTTACATGGTCCAACAGACCTATGATGATACTCAATAAAAAAGATATTTAACCTCCGAGAATCTTGATCCATATGAAAACAGAAGCAGTGGGACTTTCAGCTACTAGAAAAGAAAGTGATGATGCAGTTCTATACAAAGCTGAGGAAGATAAAGTATCTGAGATATTTTTCCCCTTGATTTCCTAGGGGTACAAAAATAATCAATAAGAGGCAGCAAGGCAAGTGTGTTACCCTTTACTTTGCTGTCAGAAAACCAGTCTTTATACTTGTAGAATGGAGTTTTCTTGTTCAAATGCAAATTTTCTCCTCTTTAATGAAATTTTTTATTAGCATCCTTTTATTTTGAGAATAATACCAATGCTTAACAATGAAAATCAGTTATCTCCAAGCCACCCAGAAACTCTGGTATGTATTTGGAGTTATAGCCATTTTAAAATTAGATATATATCACATTTTTTTCTCATGCATAATGGCTCTACTTTGTGTGAGTGAATACAAAAGATAATCAAGGAATAGATACCCTGTAGAGATTGGTAGTGCTTTTGGCTGTGAAGGCATAAAGTACTCTGACAAGAACCTCTAATTTATGTATTGAAATGTCAACTCTTTTTTTCAATGCATCTTAAGAAACAGAAGATTTAGTACTGTCCAATATTACACTGTTCTTTAGTGTACATTGAAGCCAAAAACAATGATTAGGTACATTGAAGCCAAAAACAATTCCAGTGTTCACTACTTTATAGTAAGAAGAGAGGGGATTTAAATTAAACAACATTTTAAATATTTACCTTCCTCCTGACAACTGTATCTGCATCTAATGCAATGGTCTCTTCTTTCTTGGTGCATGTGGTCTTGATTAGATGCCAAGAGATGTGCATAGGAAAAAATGAAAAGGAGATTCTGTTACTATTTCTCGTTCTCAAATTTTTCCTCTTCTTACCATTTTAATGGTCTATATGCCACATTATGACTCCAATTATCACACCTCAGAATGAAACATTTCTATGTGGCTTTCTTGTGTACTTCACTCCCACCTTAAGTAGACATCTCGTGTTTATTCTAGTCAGAAAAGCAGTTAGGGTGATTGAGTACTACACTCCTTAGGTAAACTGTATATGACATGTTCAGAGGCATGGTGTAGGAGAAGATAGTAAAGAGAAAAGGAAGAGACTAGCATAGGGTAGATGGAAGTCTGTGGATAATCAAGAGAAAGAAGGAGACAATACTGTATAGAAGTGTAATAGTGATTCTTGATATTTGGGGATTTTAGAAAATAAGAAAGAGCGGAAACTTTAGCAAAAAAAAAAATCTATGTATTCTTTCACTTTCGAAAGGTGTATGAATACAGAGTACCTAATTTGAGGTCTTAAATCAATCATAAATACTTCAGTTTTTGAGTGCATTTGAATCAGAAAGCTACTACAATGCTTTACTCATGAAGTGTATAGTAGCCTAGGCCAGAGTCACGAGAGGTAATTTTGGCATGTAGTGAGATGGTGGTTGTGGAGACCAAGACGATGAATTAACTTGAGATACGTAAGGCTGGAACAACACCCTGAATGACAGGTTGGAGTTAAATTTTGTGAGAGAAGTAATAGAAAGAGTGATTCACTTAGGATTAATTTAAGTGGGCTAGACGTGGTGGCTCGGCCTATAATCCCAGCACTTTGGGAGGCCAAGGCGAGAGGATTGCCCAAGACCAGGGTTTTGAGACCAGCCTGAGCAACTTGGTGAGACCCTGTCTCTACAATAAATCCAAAAGTTAGTCGGGCGTAGTGGTGTGCATCTGTGGTTCCAGCTGTTTGGAAGGCTGAGGTGGAATGATTGCCTGAGTCTATCAGGTCAAGGCTGCAGTGGCTGTGAGCATGCCGCTGCACTCAAGCCTGGGTGACAGTGTGAGACTCCAACACACACACACACACAAAATGTAAACAGTTTTTGACTTGTGCAACTGATTAGATAGACCTACTATTCACATAAATAGGAATCATTAAAGAAAGACTAAGTTTGAGTGTGAAATCATGTATCTTGTTCTCAAAAAACTGTTGATGTGATTTGAAATGCTGTGTAGTCAAGCAGATATACTTAATAAATGCTTGACATATGTTCCTTAGGAAAGAATACAAGCAGCTGTAGGACAGTGGTTTGATTTTTCATGGTTCCAGAGTCAGAGTTACTAGATATGAATTATATTTCTGCCATTTTCTACATATATAACTTTGCACAAATTACTCAATTTCTGGTACCATTTTTTGACTATCTATAATATAGGAGTAATAATGGCACTTAAATGTATTGAATTATTATAAGAATTAAATGATGTAATTCATGCAAAATGTGGTACTCAAAAGAAAAAGCACTCAAAAAAGGTAGTTATGATTATCATTAATAGTGTTATTGCATTTGCACTCATTAGGGTACATATGTGTCTATCTCCAACAATGTAACCCATCAAGATCAGAAATTTTGTCTCACTTATCTTTGCTGTTCTTATGTTGCCCGGCAATTAAGCACTCATTAACATCTATTGATTTAAAATGAATAATATTTCTATTCATCACATCAGAACTGGATTACATCCAACTTTTAAGATCAAGGACCAATAAATTTTGACAGTTAAATTATGCATATACATAATAATTTATATATATAATAATTTAAGTACGTATAATTTATGTAGAAAATGGTGGAAAATGATTCATGTCTAGAGATATCAACTTTAGAACCATGCCAAATCAAGTCACTGTGTGTATGTAAGTATATGTGTCTATATATATATATAATATATATATATATATATATATTACATATAATATGGAATAACATAGTCCTTGGTTCTGGACAACACATTCCAGATTTTAATTTTATGTTGTCATATATTTCATTAAACATTTTTGTGTGTTTATTCAAGTTATTTCACATGAATAAGATAATTCGAGGAAGCCTGTTTGGCTTAAACTTATTTTTTAAATCTACTAGAAAATAATTTCATAGAATCACAGTGCCTAAACAGTATATGGACATTAGAGTGACCTCTCATTGTATACTGGAGATTTAACAGTGGCCCAGAAAAGCTACTTCACTTGAGTGAGTTTACAACCTGAAGCAAGGCAGAGGCGGCACTAGAATCAGACTTTATAAGTCTTATTTCTCACTCCACCATATAGCTTCTAACCAAAAAAAGGTGGCAAAAGAGAGAGAGAGAGAAAAGAAATAAAAGAAATCAGACCAGTCAAGCCATTTGGAAACCAGTAATGATAGAACATATTCCCTTTGCAGATATTCAACCCTGGTGAATGAAGATATCATCAGTTACTGTACTAGTTACCTATGACGCTGTAACAAATTAACACAGATATAGTAGCTTTAAAACACCCAAACATGGAACCAAATAGTTTTGATGGAACTATTGCCCATCAAAAGTGAACTGAATACAGAAAATGTTGTGTGTATACAATACAATACAATACAATACAATATGAGTATTATGAAGCCATAAAGAACAAAATCATGGACTTCACAGTAAATTGGGAAGAGTTAGAGATCATCATATTTAATGATCTATTACAGAAACAAAGAACTGAATACTGCATGTTCACAATCAAAAGTGGGTCCTGAATACTTTCACATGAACACAAGTAAGAGACTGGCAGTTGCTGGGCACTGCTAGGGAGGAAGGGAAGGAGGGGAGTGTCAGTCATGTGACAACACAAAGGATACCAGGTCCATTACTAGGGGAGAGAGGACCAACTGTAAACCAAAACTTCACCTGCATGCAGCCTCCCTTAAATTAATCCTCACTTGTAATCTACATCTCTATAATCAAAAGAAAGAAGGACAGAAGGAAGGAAGGGAGGGAGGGCGGGAGAGAGGGAGGAAACAAGGGAGGAAAGGAGGGAGGAAGGAAAAGAAAATGCACATTTATTATCTCACAGTTCAACAGAAGTCCACTATGGCTAATTCTCTGCTTAAGATATCACTGGGCTAAAATCACTGGGTCAGGACTTCACTCCTCATCTAGAGCTTGGATTCCTTTCTTAAACTTAGTGTTGGCAGAATTCAGGTCAATTTATTTCCTTGATATATGGTCTCCTTTCATCTTCAAGCCTATAATGGCATATAGTATCTCTATGATGTGAATCTCTCTGACTTCTCCCGTTTGCCAAATCTCTCTCAATACCTTTTCTGCCATAAGGGAGGAGAAAGCTTAGCTTTTAGGGACTCATGTATTAGAGTAGCCTCACCCTTTTACACCAAGGTAATCTTCCAATTTATTGGTTGGTAACTTTAATTATATCTCCAAAATTTGTTTGTTATGTAATGTAGCATGTTTGTGGGTATGACACTAGGGGAGTAGAAGTCATACGGTCAAAATTCCGTCTATCCCAATCACAGCCTAAGGTAAAATATTGACAAAAAGCAAAAGATATGGGTCCTGATATTAAATTTGCTATGTTTTCTTTTGACCAAACAATCAAAGCAAATATGTATCACATAATAATATAGCCAATGTATACAAACTGAAGTGACTATTTTATAAATGGTAGAGTCAAACAGAAATACAACCAATTAAAAATTAGTGCCATGAAACAGTTGATGGCAATAGATTTTAATGTCTTTTTAGCTACTAATCTTATGATGTGGCTTCTGATCTTATTATCATATCCACTTTCTAAGCTGAGTATAAAATATATGTTTGCAACTATGTGAATGTTCTGAAAACATTAAGAATAAATTACAGTTTCTAAAATGAAATAAAACCACCTAAGGAACAAAGCTGTATGCCATAAACATAACTGTTATGGGAACAGAAAATGGAATCTTTTGACTAAAATGCATAGCACTCCAAAGTCTGTGTATAGGAGGAAGTCTTAAGAGATAACTGAAAGTCATGTTGTCAATATTATCAAGAGCATTAAGGTTTGATAGTGTTTGAATACTATCAAATAGCATCTATGTAAATAAAAGTGTGTTTATCTGGATGGTTAAAAAGGAATGTAGATTACCATGGGATTTATTGACTGAAACTAAGATGTAAACTTTAAGCCTCTTTGTTCCTGGATTGTTAGCCTCAAGATTGCTCTTCTGAGATTTGAGGTTGCTGAAACAAAAAAGTAGCGCATAATCTTCTCCTCTTTGTTTTCAAATCCATGGTGTTATTTTTTTCTGGGAATTTATTTCATTTCTTATTCTTAAGAAATAAAGAAAAATAAGAAACCATTTGCACACTTTTACTTGATTTCTCCCCTTCAGAGAGAGGTGGTATGCAATTATCAATTCTCTGAGTGTTTTCCTGTATGCATCAATGTAAAGAAAGAATCAGCCGGGCTCGGTGGCTCAGCCTGAAATCCCGCGCCTATGGGAGGCTGAGGTGAGTGGATTGCCTGAGTCCGCGGGTTCGAGACCCGCCTGGGCAGCA
>NW_007260921.1:134807-182426 GCF_000164805.1 Carlito syrichta
ACTCCAACTCAAAAAAAAAAAAAAAGAATCTATTTGACATAATGCACCTTCAAGTAAAATGCTTATGTACACACTAATTTTATACATGGATAGCACAGTATTATTCTTCCCCCAAATTAAGCAACGATATAAGAAGGAAACAAGCCTTTACTCTTTTATTTTAAAAAACAACATATATCAAATGTATAGCAGTTTCATAATAGCAGTTGTTACATAATGTTGTTTTATTTTCAATGTAATAAGCAAACTGCCTAGTAATTTAAGAGATCACTATTATAGTTCTTTTCCTTAAAAATCAAATCCCTTTTGACTGTTTTCTGTAGTAAGACATGTTTTATGGATGTAACAACCAACTGCCCAAAACTCTAAAGGAATACTCAAAGTCAAGACAATATATGCCCTGATAAAAATGACAGACAAAATTTTGTACCATTGGAAAATGATCGTACAGAAAAAGGTACATTTTATATTATATAGAAATAGTGTCTAGAGGAAGGTTTCAATTGTACACAGTATCAATCAGTGTCCAACAAGGAAAACAAAAACCATTCTGAGCATTTAAAATAGGGAACTCAATGTAAGGAAGTACAGGAAGTAGAATAGCTGAGAAGCCAGCTGGGTATAATAAGGCAGTCAAACATAAAGCTACTACTGCTGTTGTCTGGAGGAACAAAGTGGGCATATACTATTTCTAAAGCCCTGGGGGTGCATCACTCCTTGGGTGCTGGAATCAAGTAGGCCTCTTCTCTGGAAACTCTGAGTCACCTGCTGGAGGTGCCATCTGATATGGTGTTGGAAAGGAAGAAATACTCAAGTTCCCCCCCTCCCAAGATGTCCTCTAATACCTCTGATTGGCTGAAGCCATAGAGAGAATCCAACTAACAAGGACCCTGTAAATCAGCCCACAGTTGCCTCTCAGTCAACCAGAACCAGAACAGAGCAAGAGATAGCCTATGAATGCATCAGGAAACTGTCTTAGGACTGAAAGATCCATATCTAATGACCATTCTGCCACATTGATCATAACCCTGTTTAACATTACAGTATAGTCTTAATTTATTCTTGTTTTAATGCAAGAATCCCTCCTCTCTCTCTTTGTCATTTTCTCTCCTTCCTAAAACGTAATAATAGTAGAGGGAAAACTGAGAAATCAAGATTCAGTGCTTCTGGTTTTCTTTTGTTTCCCCTCAAACGAACTATTCTGTCTATTCTATATGTGTAGACTGAGATAATGTCTCTTAGTCATTATAGTTAAGACTAATTTGTCTTAATTTGTCTTAACTATAAGAGTATATCATCACAGAAAGCTATCTTTTTAATTTTTAAAATCCTTAAAACATCTTTAATTATATGATTTTATCAAGTTCTCTCTTGCTCAAAAATACTTCCTCCTTAGAAATAGTACCCAAGTTAAACCAGGAAAAAATACATAAAATCTTACATTTAATGAAATGATAATACTATAAATATTAGAAATTTTAAGTAATACAATAATACATTATTAATTTTGCATTAATAGTTGAGCTTTTAAAAGAGAGAATTCAATGCAAAGAATTGATAATAGGAAGTAGAATAGCTGAGAAGTCAATTGGGCATATTAAGGCAGCCAAACAGAAAGGGTCTACTGCTGTTGTCTATTAGCATTCAAATTATATTAATTTATATTAATAATATATATTTATATTAATAATATATATATATATATATGAGTTGGAGTCTCACTCTGTCACCCAGACTGGAGTGCAGTGGCCGCTCCCAGCCACCACAGCCTCGGCCTGCTGGGCTCCTCGATCCTTCTGCCTCAGCCTTCCAAGTAGCTGGAACTACAGGTGTGCGCTACCACGCCCAGATAATGTTTGATTTATTGTAGAGATGAGGTCTCGCCAAGTTGCCCAGGTGGGTCTCGAACCCACCGACTCAGGCAATCCACTCACCTCAGCCTCCCAAAGCGTGGGATTACAGGCTGAGCCACCGAGCCTGGCTAATTTATATTAATATTATATTAACAGTACAATATTATAAGTTGTATCAATAATTTATTTGACAATATCAAAAATTCTACAAATACTTAATAAAATAATAATAAACAAGTTCTATATATATTAATAGTACTAGTTAAAAATCTAGAAAGATCATTTTACTCTGAATAGTGAGATAAGAATGATTTTCAGATGTATATGACCTTCTTGCTATGATTCTAAGGTTTGAAAATGAACATGTATTACTTAATAAAAAATTGAGGAAAACTAAATGATGATTTAATATTAGAGTTTTGTATTTGCATATTTGTTATATATTGTTGGTTTTATTGAAGTACTCTTCAAAGACAATATACAATGTTGCATGTAATAAATATGATGCAAAGAAGAGAGGTTGGTTGCTGAATTCTAGTTCTGAAAGTAGAACAGCTATGCAGTTAAGTTGGCTAATATTTGCTTTTTTACATTAGGACTTTTCCCTCCCTATGGCAGGATGCCCATAGTAAAGCAGAGAGTAGTGAAAGGTTATTAAAATAGGAGCAACCCTTACATAATCTCAGAGATAAATTATTTTAAAGCAAATGGGAGAATCAGAGAGCAGGAGAAACTATTCTGTTTTTATGTCTTTAAATAACTGCTTGTTAGGTCATGATTTCATGTTAAAGTTAAAGTTAAAGTAACCACTACTATGCTTTATTGAAAGCCTACTGTGTGCCATGAACTGGGCTAATATCTTTGCTTACATTCTCTCACAACATTATGACATGAATAGTTTATTAAATTGTCCCTTTAACAGAAATGAATTCTCAAAGAGATTTAGCTGCAAAATAGTAAAGGAGTTGCATAAAGTCATACAGCAGGAGTCTGCAGAGTGGGTAATCATATCCAGATTTTTACTTCAGATCTTTTCTTTGCCCACTGGACTGTAATGCTTGCCTGACACTAATGCTAGAATACTTGGTTAATTATTTTGGTAAATATTTTGATTCACCTTTGCGAGTTTGGATATCTATATCATCTAATTGTGAGAAAGGGTTTTTAAATGTAATTAAGAGTTGAAAAAAAAATGGGACCATGGTAGACCATGAAGTTAAATTATATTGCAAGATAGGACAAGCATAAGGGAAAGTTTAGGTAACTCTATTGACCTTTTAGTTTAAGTTAGTTTATATCTGGGTTAGTAGTTCATGCAATCATCCATTCAGAAAACAACAGAATCTGTAGTTTGTTGTTTACTGCAAGAATGGTAGAAACAGCTAAATTTAATGAGGCGAAGTGTGTGTGTGTGTGTGTGTGTGTGTGTGTGTGTGTGTGTGTGTGTGTGTGTACACATATGAATACATCAAAGGGAACAAACAACAAAAAGTATGTTTTTCTTCTTTTTGAAATAGAAAACTAGAGCCTTGTCCTGGGGAAAAAGCCTCCCAGGCATATCAAAAATTCTTGCATCAGAGTGCCTTTTAGAAAAAAACAGGCAAAGAAATCAGTTGAGTTTAATTCATTTTTTTAAGAACAAAAGATTTTGATTTGCCGTATGCATTTATTCATCCTTTCACATTATCAACAACAAAGAAACAGCAGAGAGACTTAATCTATCTGATAAATCTTGAATGATCCCTAAATGCATTCATATTTTATTTTATAATGTTTTAGGGAATGACCTAAATATCTTAAGCAATGAGTACTATTAAATCATTCTTATGTCTTATTTTTAACTTTACAATGAATTTTAGAACCAAAATGTATGTCATTCAGATACTTAAGTATATGCTTACATTCCCACAGTCATTTATTTCAAACAATTTCTTCATAACAATAGTACCTGTGTGGGTATACACACGTTTTAAGTTTCAAATATATTTAATAGTTATGTAGGAACTTTTTCTTTGTATATAATAGGTGGATGTAAAGTTTCCAAGGGAGGCCATCTGTCAGTTGGTAAGAACCTAAGCTGTCTCTCACAAGTAAGCAAGATGTATATTAACAAAAATGACTTTTGGGGTAGCACAATTACCATGAAAGTGTTGGAAAATATGAAGTAACTTTTGACCAAAATTGAGGACAGATGGTGAACAAGTATATTATATAAAAGTGTAACTGTACAGGGAATACTCAAGTGGGTAGAATATGATTATGTAAATGAAAAAAATTCACTTGTAACCAAGAGTACCAGAGACATAGTGAAACTCTAATTGAATTATTCAACAAAGTATAGAGAACAGACAACGTTTCTAGATTTACAATCAGAGCCTAAAGGGTTGGTCTCAGAAAAAAATAGGGAAGCAGCAATATGCGATCTACACTCCTCTGACCTAACTTTCTTATATTTCATTAATTACAGAATAAAGGGAAACTCTTTTTAAAGATGTGGATATGATTCAGAGTTAGGTATAATACATGGAAGGTCATTGTACAGGTGAAGTTTGTGCCTCCTATTCGTCCTCACTTCGCCTGGTTAGGGATCAGGTATCCTTATTAATGTTATGTGCTCCTTGCTCTCTTGGCATTGATCCGCTACTGCCTATCTCTTTTATGTAGTATTATGATAAATGTTCAGGGTCCACTCATGAGCGAGAACACGTGGTACTCAGTTCTTTGTTTCTGTGAGAGATCATTGAGTATGATAAGACTCTAGATTCATCCAAGTTGCTCTCAAATCCATAATTTTGTGTTTCTTTTTGTCTGCATAATATTCCATTGTGTATATGTGTTACATTTTTTAAAATCCAGGTCATTTTCAATGAGCAGCACAATTACTTCCATGTTTTTGCTATTGCAAATCGTGCTGCAGTAAACATCGATATGCAGGTATATTTTGTGTAGAATGATTTTATTTCCTTTGGGTATATCCCCGGAGGGAGGATGCTGGGTGGTATGTAAGGACAATTTTTAGATCTTTTAGAAATTGCTACACTGTTTTCCACAAAGGTTGTACTAGTTTACACTCCTACCAACAGTGTAGAGGCATTCCCTTTTTTCCACATCCTCTCCAGCATCTCTTGTATAAAGGGAATTTTTAAAGATATATTTAAATGTATCTTTTCTTTCAGCCTCACTTTATCAGTATTTTAGTTTAATTTTATTTTTTTGAGTGGGGGGTCTCACTCTATCTCCATGCTGGAGTACAGCGGCAGGAACACAGTTCATTGCAGCCTCTACCTCCTTGGATTCAGGACAACTCAGCCTCCTGAGTAGCTGAGATGAGACTACAGGCATGTGCTACTACACCTGGCTTTTTTTTTTTTTTTTTTGTAGAGACGAGGTTTCACCATGTTGCCCAGGCTGGTCTTGAACTCCCTGACTCAACCAATTTCTCACTTGGGCCTTCCAAAGTACTGGGATTATAGGCTTCAAACAAAATGCCCAAACTATCGGTGTTCTTATTTTATCAGTTCACAAATACCATCTTTGAAAATAAATAGCATTTAGTTGTAAATATGCATTTAGTTGTAACATTCATGTTGAAAATAGATCACAGCTAAGGGTAATGAATAACCACCACCACCCACCCATTCAGGAAATGAAAGGAATAGAATAATTTGGGGAACATCATGGAGTACTCAAATCATGGAATATAGTTGAGTAACTATTTCAACTATCTTTACAGAATACATGGCTGCACACCAAAGGAGTAAAATAAAATGCTACCTTAAAATATCTGGCATATTGATTATTTTGAATTAAAGGCACTTAAAAAAAAAAACCCTGCAGGTGCAAGAAGTTCATGCTGACCTTCATTCTATTGCTTAAAAGCAGAAGATAAAATGACCATAGTAAAAATGTCCTCCCTGCAGCAGAAAGAAAATACCATTCTTGTCATTAAGGATGGAGCATCGAAGCCAAAGAAAATTTAGACAAACATTGTTAAACTAACCCTTATCTTCCTAGTCACTTTTCTAACCATTAACTACCCTAGTCCAAGCCTCTTTGCCTTGTCCAATTTCACAATGTATTACTCTTTGTCCAATTCATTATGTAAGTGACTGACTCCAAGTGTTTCTCTGGGTTTTCATGTCTTCATGAGGGCTTCTGTGCCATAACGAATATGTATTTTGTGAATGTGTATGGTTCTTTCCTGCTAATCTGTCTTATATCAATTTAATTCTCCCCCAAGCTGGGAACCTAAGAGAATGAAAGTGGAGTTTGCATCCCCCACAACACCTTTGATAATCTAAGAAATCTCTTCTAATGTCTTAAGTAAATAAAACACACTTATTTGTGGTATAGGCACAGATTTTTTAAAAATAAGAGTTTAGATTGTATCCAATAATTTTCCTCTTGATTGCTGTTAGGAAGTGCAAAGTATTTAGGACTTTTCCTTGCTTGCAAACTAACTTACACTGCCAGTTTCATGGATGCTGGAAGGTATGAGACTGATGCATCAGAAATAGTGTACTTCATTACTCAGAGTGACAGCATTAGGCAATATATTAGCATTTTTTGGTGCGGGTCCCCTAAACCTTGAATCCCATAAGGTGAAATGAAAAGGACCAAGTGACACTTGCAAATGCAGAGAGTTGCATTACAGGCAAGGACCCCTGAACTTAGAAAAGCTGAATCAAGCCGGGTTCTGTGACTCAGCCTGTAATCCCGCGTCTTGGAAAGCTGAGGTGAGTAGATTGCCTCAGCCCGCAGGTTCGAGACCCCCCTGGGCAACTTGGCGAGACCTCATCTCTACAATAAATCAAAAAATTAGCCGGGCGTGGTATAGCGCACGCCTGTAATTCCAGCTACTTGGAAGGCTGAGGCGGAAGAATCGCCGGAGCCCAGCAGGTAGAGGCTGCGGTGGCCGGGAGCGGCCACTGCACTCCAGTCTGGGCGACAGAGTGAGACACCAACTCAAAAAAAAAAAAAAAAAAAAGTAAAGAAAAGCTGAATCATATATAATGGGCCACAAGCATGCTTGACTTTTGCTCTCAAGGGGAATGTTATCTCTGTCTCCCATGGCTGCAGTAGACTTGCCCTTTGCTCCAACCAAAGACCTCATCTCTTTTTTCTGTCCTTGAAAAGATGGTCCAGAACCAAAGGGCCGTCGGTGCCTCATTTGCAAGTTTCATAGAAACATAAAAGATGCATGGAGAATTGTCTTCCCCAAACTTCAAATATCACAAAGAGTAGCATGAATTATGACGATCAGCTCCTTGCACACATTTTAATGATGCTTGTTTTTATCCAGCATTTGACTCCAAATATTATGATAATTGCTTGACAAAATGTCTAAATTCTTTTGCAAATTATGCATTCCAAAATTTAAAAATAATTATCTAAAATAAATAATGTGCTTATAGTTTTCAAATTAATACAGTACTAGTCAGTACTAGTATATAAAACTTTCATTTTCTAATGGGAGTTGCTATAAAAACTTTGATCAATGCTCCAAATCCCTTCCAAGTTCATTACGAGTCTAATGTGACATAAGACATATTATTACAGAGAAGGTTCTACAGTTTGTCATTATTTGTCATCTGTGTTATCACTCAGGATGGCATTTCTGCAGCAATAAAATCAGTCTGTGTATAAGTATTGGACTCAAGGCTTAAGTTGCTCACATGATGAGTTCCTAGCTACTTTGTTTTCTCTGTCAGATCCCAGGTGTACAAAACTGAGTTGATCATATACCTCTAGTCATGCCTCACTAGCATCATTTCAAGATGCCACACTTTTTATTCTTTATATGATTTTTCTCTTCATTCCTCCTCTCCATGGAAACAAGTCTAGAAACAGTCATTGATGAGTATACCCAGTCCTTCCAATCCATTTTTTATACTTTTCTTTTGATGAAGGTCATAAAAATATTTCATTTTGGTTATATATGATTCTTAATTGCAAAAATTATCTTTGTTAAAAAACATTCTCTTGTTCCATGCCATTACTCAATGCTATAGTTTTGAGATCTATCCATATTGCTGCATGTAAATCTAGTTCATTACCTCTGAATACTTTGTAGTATCTCATCTTATGCCTGTAACGCATTTTATAGTGATGCACAGCTATGTGACTATTTCTATTTGCTACAACAAACAATGTAGTGATAAAAACCTTCATGTATATATCTCTTTCTGGACCACAGGAAAAACAGGTCATAGTCTATATGCATTTGCCAGTACGTTTTACATTATCATCTGCTCCTTTTGTCTCCCTTTTTCTTGCTTATGATTATGAATTTATTATAAATAGTAGTTCATATGTCAGATTTTTAGTATATGTTGCCGATATTTTTATCAAAGTAATTAGTCATCCCATTTTATCATATGGGATTGAGGCTTTTACATTGAAGATAAAACAAAGCAAAACAAATAAAACAAAAAAACCCTTATCTCTCCTATTATATGAGTGATGCTGGAAAGCTCACCTATTAGATCCTTCTCTTCAGAATAACGTTTCTATTAAGGTGCATATAACTCAATAGTAATGCCTTTTACGGTATAAAATTGGTGCCTTTGTGTAAAACATCTGGATGGTTTAGGATAGAGGAACGTAAGCCTACTCATAAATTATTACCTGCTGGATGCATAATTTTTTTTAATGCAAACTGTGTGTGTGGCAGGGGATGGGGCACATTTTTCTCTGAAGTGTGAGGAGCTCTTAAACATAGTCTCAAATAGGGTCAACGCAGGCATGGAGCTCATGAGATAGGTAGGCAGAACTTCATTGTCTCAGTTTCCTCATCAGGAAAATGCAGATGATAAAAACAATATAGAGATTTTTAAAAGTATTAAATGATTAATAACATAACACATTTAGAAGAGTGCTGTTATTTTAGAATATAGTCAAACTCAATAAATATCTGTCCTTGTTATATTTTGCAGCATTAATACATGTATTAGTTAACAGATATATAAAACAATTACTCATCTACTGGATAAAATATAGCTGAATACCTACACCGTCCTGTATGTCAAAAATATATGCCAAAAGGATTGAAGATGTGCATAAAAAAGAAATGACAGTACTAGAGGAAAACATCAGAAAATGACATAACACCGATGATTTTTAACTGGAAGAATAACAAATTTGACCACACACAAACTCAAAGTAAATCTTCTACTGCAGTAGTATTCCATAAACCAACCAAAGCACATATGTCAATATAGAAATAATATTCATAACACATCTGACCAGTATATACTAATTTAAAAACAATTAAAATTAAAAAAAAAATATATATATATATTCATGCAAGGGGTTCAATTGTATACCTCCCCCTAAAATTATGCTGAAGTCTCCCTCTACTTAAGATTGTGACCGTATTTGGAATAGGATCTTCACAGAGGCAATCAAGGTAAAATGAGATCACTGGGCTGTGCCCTAATCTAACAAAATTAGTGTTTTTGTTTAAAGAAAAAAAATCCAAAAGCAGAAATTTGGAAACAGAGGCACTGAGAGAAGGCGAAGTAAAGACACAGGAAGAATGTCATTTACAAACAAAGGAATGACTAAAGCTTCTAGAAGCTAGGAGACAGTCATGCAACAGATTCTTTCTCATAGTGTTCAGAAGAAATCAACCCTGCCCAATCTTTACTTTCAGACTTGTAGTCATCAGAATGTGAGACAATACCTTTAACTTGTTTAAGCTATCCTGTTCATGGTACTTTATTTATTACAGCAGCCAGCAAATTAATACCTATCCTACTGAAAATTGGACAAAACGCTAGCAGACAAATAATTATAAATGAAAATTAAATGCCTCACATATATGTGTATAAAAAAAATGAGAAACTTTTGTGATAATTTAGACAGTCATATATATTTAAACTATTAGGTTAGCAAAGTTTAAAAAATGTCTGAAAGAAAGAGGATTCTAGAGGATAAAGAAATATAGGTTCTTACGTATTCTGAGGGGAGTATAAATCAATGTATTCAACTTGAAGAGCAACTGGCAATAACACCCAGTGCTTTGAATGCACACATTCCTGAACTAATCAAGATATACATCCTTTTGTAAATTCTTACAGGTTATACTCTCCTTCCAGGATAGCCTAGCTGATGATAAAACAAACTTGCAAATGTTTTTTCCTCTCTTTTCCGCTTCCTTTCTTTATTCTTTCCATCCTGTGTTTCTCATTTAATCTGACTCAAAATAAAACAACATTTTTTTCCAAATGCATATTTTGCAAAGACTGGATAACATGAAAAAATAGACATTCACCAAATCTTGAATATTTAGGATGGTACTAATTTTCATAGACTCAAATTCAAATGTCCACACAGAAACTGTCAATAGCAATGTAATAGCCAATTATTTTTAGTATTGTTCTAATATGTTACAACTATAACAGATATTTGTTTTGTGTGACAAACAGAGTATAATGAACTTACAATATGTATTTACTTTCAAAGTTTCTGTTACTGATTAGCTTTTAAATCTATAAAGTTGTAGTTGTCATTAAATTTTCTTATAACATTCCATTGTGAGTTCACCTAAAGTGCGGCATCACCAGGGACTCTTTCTTTGTTTAGTTGCAGTGAATACAACTCTTACAAATGCATTATTGATTTTTCTTCCAAACCATAATGATGCAAAGTGCATTACAGTACCTTGACAAATTTATGTTTATTGCCAAAAACCTAACTTGACAAACAGATGTGACTTCCTTTACTTACAAAATGTCATTATTTCATATGCATCTATGTCACTGCTGTTACATTTGGAAAAATATTCACTACAAAATAATGTTATATGAAATAAATGGAAAATATAACTTTCTGAGATTAAGTGAGAAATGGAAGCACTGTGTTATTTTCACTGTTTTATATATGTTACCCTCAATTCAGAATGAGTGACTTTGAAAGCATAGAATTACACAGATATTTGGATAAGATGTATGAATCTGTAAAGTAATCTAGTTTCTGGATATTGTTAGCTGTTTTAATAGGCGATAAATGATTAGTTGTATAAGAAGTGATAAGGACTATGCTTGCAGTGAAGAGAAATCACAATGCAATTTATGAAATTAAAGAAAAGCTTAGCATCTGTTCAAGTCAATATTTATCTGTGTTCACACCAGCAAATAGAGGGCAATTTATCATTTGAGGAGATCTGTGTTGAAGAACAGTTGCATAGGAGCTAAGATCCTTCCCCCCCCTCTCTCATTTGAATTATTAGCTGCAAGAAAGAAAGCTAACTTCATCATGTCTTAGAGTTCAATGTTAAAGAATTTTTCACCATCTTAAGAGCATCACGACTCCTAAGAGAGAAAGAGTCAGGGAAAAACAGGAAAAAGAAGAAAAAATGATAGAAAGGTTGCTAGATTTGCTTTCAGGAGATCAAATACATCATGAGGCGAGATTAGAAGCTGTCACGGAAGTATGACTTTTGTTTTTCTTTCTCTGTCACTCATCTGCTGTCTCTAAGTGCTTAAAGTCGGAACAGGCATCTGCTGAAATACTGTATTCATTAATCATGAGGGCAGGGAATGTGCACAAGTCACACTGGGGACATTACTTCAGAACCTCTAATGATGTAGGTCAGTGCAGATTAGTGTCTATGCCTCACTCTGGATTGTAGTATGTTTCCTATGGTATGTTGGTGAGTGTCTAGCCTGTCTTGCAGCATCTGGTGAGGTTCTTTTCACTGCATCATTCTACGGTCGAAGGCGAAAGGTGAAACGGGATGAGGGAAAAGAGAGAGAGCCCAATTTACAATTCTTATAACAAACCAGTTCTAGAGACAATATTAATCCATTGATGAGGAAAAAGCCCTCAAGGCCTAATTACCTCCCAACATTGTTCCATTGGACATTAAGTTTCCAATACTTACTTTTTTGGGAACACACCCAAACCTTAGCATTACATATTTGAAACAACTCAGGGTCATTATTTGAAAGCCCATATCTCAATTACAAAGAATGAATGCTTATTGGGGAGGAAGGAAGCTCTCTGGACATCATAATGTCTTATTGTCTCAGTAGGTTTCAAAGTTATTTTAAAGCACCTCAAGTATTTGAAAGAGAAATAAAATTAAACAAACACAATAGTCTTAAATATTGGGAAAATCCGCTGCTGATATTCAATTATCTGTGCTTCTTTCAAGGTAGTATTCAAAAATTCTTCAGATGTCAAGAGTCAGCAATTTGTGAACACTGGTCAAATATGACTCACTGTACTTGTTGAACTTGTAAATATAGTACTATTGGAACACAGTCATACCAATTTGTTATAATATGGTTTATGACTTTTTTCAGGTTATAGTGACAAGAACTGAGTCACTGTGATAGAAACCTTAAGATACACAAAGTCTAGAATACATACCACTTGGTCTTATACAGAAAAAGTTTGCCAATCTCTGAATTATAACATAAATAAAATTCTGTCTCATATCTGGATCACAGTTTACTCATCTACATTTTATAAATTGTATCATTTGTATGAAATGTTTTGAAAAAGTATTCTAATACATCCTTTGTTTTATAACATTTAAATAAACAGAGAAAGTATTTTTATATAATATGTGTCTTTTCACAGGTTTAAATTTTTGACTTTTTAAAATTTTTTAAATGAAAAGTACTTTTATTTTCTCGATTTGTCTTTAATACTTCTTTCAAAACAGAGAATACCTCTTCTCAGGCTTGATTCCTAACTTAAACCTGGTTATGGTCCACAGGAACTCTGGAAGTACCACAACTTCCATATTCTGGAAAAATGAAATGGTCAATGTTGTATTCTAAGTTGTCTAATGAGACCTGATATTAAGAAACTTTTAAAAGTCTGCAAAAGAAAGAATAAAGATAATGATGTTCTACACTCTTGCAAATAAATTCTAAATTTTCCACAAGTATAAACATATATCACATATATATCTAGAATACATGATTAGTGTTTTAAATATGGGAATAAAATTTTCAAGTAATTACATCAACATTTTTATTGTCTCCAAAGTGCAAGCATCATGTGTATATGAAAGGGCATGATTTTTATTCAGTGTTAGTCTGTAGCGCCCCAAATAATTCCTAGATAATATGTAATATAATTATATATAAAAGATATAATATCATAGTAAATACTTTTCTGCTGAAGAAATAAGCAAAATTCAGGGCATCAATATGACTAAATGTTTTTTGTACCATATTTTCAAGTTTTTACATGGAGGGAATAACTGATACTCTATAATGAAATGTTATAGCAAAAGAGATCAAGAATGAATGTCATACAGTTGCAGCTGGTAGTTTGATAAATAATAGGTGCCACTCAACTGGTTGAATGAGTTTTAAATAAAATACAGTTTAATAAGTTAAATTATAGAGTAGTTCCCAAAGTAAACAACAACAAAAAACAAACAACAAAAAAAACTCATGTATGTCCCCTGTGGTATATGAAAATCAGAAGGGCTGCAATATGCAGGGATATTTTAATAAATCAATATGTATTGCCATACTTTATAATTTAAGTAAATACATTATTTAAAGTAGAGTGGCTATCTCACTTTTTCTAACATATAATCCCTCATTTATATATATATGTATATATATATATATACATATATATGTATATATATATAAAATCTCCCTATATATAGATATATATCTATAATATATAATCACTCTTACATACACAAACACACACACATCATATAGTAGATTAAAAAGTCATAGTAATCTTGGTAAAATTTTATAAAGAGTAATGTGATTATTTTACAGGCTTACATGTGAAGTTTTCTAATGAGAAACATCCAAAGTCAAACTTATAGGAGATTATGAGGTTCAACAATTAAGTTCACAAATTCATCCTAGAAAAAGTGCTACATAACTCATTGTTGAATATCACTATGGTCATCTTTGAAGTATTCCCCTTGGAAATCTATGCACCAATGACAGTGCCTAGGTCACCTGTCAAAGCAATTTTGGAACTTTTTTTCTGGAATGGCCATCAGAACTGTTGACAAATTATCCTTGATGTCCTGAATGTCATCACAATATTTTCCTTTCAATATTTCCTTTACTTTTGGTTACAGAGAAAAGTCATGGGTCGGGGGCGGGAGTGGGGGGGCTAGAGCAGATGGGTAGAGTGTGTGTTTTCATACAGTTATTTGTTTACTGGCTAAAAACTCCCTCACAAACAGTGTTGTGTGAGCTGGTACATTGTCATGATGCAAGAGCTCCTTCAGGACCATTTTTTGCACACACCTTTCTCATGCCAAGATTTTCAGATAAGATTTTCCTAACTGTTTTTCTATTGATGTTTATTTGGTCTGCTATGCTTCTTACATTCAGCCAATAATTTTGACACACAATTCAATGAATTTTTGCGATATTTTCATCAGTTTTGCTTGTTACTGGCTGTTCGACTTATCTTCATCAGTGACACTTTCTCTCCCCTCAGAAAAATGTTTAATCTGTTTATACACTGCTGTTTTCGTCATGGAATTATCCCCATAAACATGGACTAACATGTTCCTGATTTCACTTCCACTCTTGCCAATTGTTATGAGCTATTTAATGTTTGTTTATTGCTGTAATTCAAATTCCAACATTCTCGCCATGACAGCTCTGATGCCATTTCAGAGAAAGAGTTCCAAAATTGCTTTGACAGGTGGAATAGGGCAGTACTTCAAAGCTGACTGTAGTGATAATCAGGAATGAATTTTGTAGCACTTTTTCTAGGATGAGTTCGCAAACTTCATTGTTAGAACTTATATGAGATAAACACTAAGAAAAAAATGTCTTGTGAATTTTGTGTGATCTCAGTATTTTCTGGAATTACAGAACTAGAGAATATTTCCCGTTTACAAAATGTTTCTCTTCTTGATAGACTGTCCTTTCTTTTACTACCATCTACTATTTTTCTATTTGAAAAGTTAAAATCCATTCTCCATTCATAGCCTCAAATATAGCTCTCAAATAAATTACAAGGAAAACGTATCTGGCATTTTATTTAAGTTTAAAAGTCAGGAAATACCATCTCTTAAAAAAGACAAGTTAATAAATACAGCATTTTTTGTTTGAGAATGACAAAATATTTTCTTGATTTTAGAAATCCTGTGGATAGCTTTGGAGTTTGAATTGTTTGTACATCTTGAAGTCTGTACTGATATGTAGCTGGGCCATCCTGAGACCTCTTGATGCCCGTTGATATACTCTCAAATTCATATCTGTCTCTAAAATCTCCTTCCCTCTTTCTCATCTTTTCCTGCACACCCACCTACCCATATGCCATGCCACTCCCTCACTGTCATGATAGTCTCTGTTATTACTTTCTATCATATGTACATTCCTCTGAAGAACATAGTTTGTGCTAAACTCAGCTTCATTTTTATCCAAGATCTAGTCTCTCTGGAATTCTGGTGAGTAAAACTACTCACTCCATTAAGCATTGACATAATTCACATCTTTGTGGTTCTCTGTGAAGAGTAGTGCGGTATCTATTTTTGCAACCCCAGGGTTCTTGTTGCTCACAGTTGGGTTCCTGTGAGGCATCGATAAAGTTGCTTCCAAGGCTTAGTCTTGAAAATAGGCTAAGGCATGGCTTCATAGTCCTCTTTTAACCATATTTGCTGCCTCCAGGAACTTAAAGGAGTGCACTGGCTTTGTATGTTGGGGAAAAAAAAATATGGGTAACAGTTTGCATCTTGATTTCCCTTTGCAGCACAGATAAAGCAAATGTGGGGCTATCTTCTGGCCAGATGGTTTCTGTAAAAGTTTAAAAATGTATTTGATGTCTGGGTGGTCATAGTTAAGCCCTGAAGTGCTAGCAGTAGTAAATCAGTAGGCACGCACTCAAATATGAGCCATAGATTAGTACTGAGATAGACTCTGAAAAATGTCATGTAAAATATATTAACATATGTATTGGGACCAGATTTGATTTAATTTACTTCAAGAAGCAAAGACAATTTTAGGTCCACTAATGGCAGCCCAAAATCTTTATATGATGTCTACCATACTTGTTTTTTAATGATAGTTTTATTATGATAAAACATCCATACAACACAATTTATGCATTTAAAGTGTGAAACTCAAGGTTTTATTAATATATTCATATAGTTGTCCAAACATCACCAAAATATACTTTTAGGAAATTTGTGTTTCCATTAAGAAAACCACAAACTTGTTAAAAATCATTCTGCAGGCCCTACCACTGATACTAGCCCTAGGCAACCATTAATTTGCCTTCGGTCTTTATATATTTGCCTATTCTGGACATTTCATATAAATGAAATTCATATGCTATATAATCTTTTGTAACTAACTTCTTTCATTTAGCATATGTTTGAAAGATTCATTCATGTTGTAACATGTACAAATACATCCTTTTTTACTGCCAAATAATATTCTGTTGTATTGGTTATATAAATGAGCAAAAACGGACTTTCAGGTTGAGACCCATTAGCTCCAAACCTAAGACAGCTCAAAGTTTTGCACTTTAATTATTTTTAAATAGTCCAAACACGGTATATTCTTATCCATTTAGAGAATATCTGATTTACTTGCCCTATAAAAACTCACCCTGTGTTTTCTGTTGATAGATAAGCTCAGGGTTTGTGGTTGTAAGACCCACAAACTACTACAGAAGTTTGGAGCTCTCTGACCCAGAACTCCTGACCATGCTGCTGAATGAAATCACTAAATATGCAAATCACTCTCTGAGAGTTCCAGTGCCCTCCTTTTACTGGATGGTGGCCCTCACCATAAACCTCTGGATGATCTCTTGCTGCAAGGGATGTCCTGTCTCATGCAACCCTGTGCAAGTACCACACAATAAAGCTTCTTGTGTGTTAGTGTTTTTCAAGGTTATATGCTTTTCTTTGACCAGTAACCAAATTCCTTAAACCCCCTATAAATAAATCAGATTTTGTTTAAATCAAATAATACTATTGGTTTTGGTTTAGTTTGTTTCTACTGTTTGGCTATTATGAATATTACTTCTATGAGCATCTGTGCCAGATTTTGTGTGAATGGTTGTTTTCAGCTCTCTTGAGTATATACCTGTGAATGAAATTCCAAGGTCATGTGGTTGCTCTATATTTAGCAATTTGATGAACTGCCAAAAGAATATCCAAAGAGGTTGCACCATTTTATATTCTTTTCAGTATTGTATGAGGGTTCTTATTTTTCACATCCTTCTCCAACGCTTGGTGTCTTTTTAATTGTGACCATCCTCACTGCAGTTTTGATTTGCAGTTCCCGATTGACTAATGATGTTGACCATCCTTTCATGTGCTTAATAGTAGTTTATATATCTTACTTGGAGACATGTCTATTCAAATATTTCTCAGTTGTATTGGTTGGATTATTTGCTTTATTATCATCGAGTAACAAATGGCCTTTACGTATTTGAGATATATGTCTCTTGTCAGATACATGATTTGAACACAGTACTTTTTTCTCATTCTATAGATTGTCTTTTTACTTCCACATTGGTCTTCTTTGAAACAAGAAATGGATACTTTTCAAAAGTCCAACTTTATATTTTGTCACTTGTGCTTTTGTCATATTTTAAAATACATTCATATACACATATTGCTTATTCTATGTTTTTGTCTAAGGATCTTATGCAAAATAAGATCTATGATCCTTCTTGAGTTAAGTTTTATTCTATCTATCTATCTATCTATTTATCTATTTATTTATTTATTTATTTTGAGTTGGAGTCTCACTCTGTCACCCAGACTGGAGTGCAGTGGCCGCTCCCGGCCACCGCATCCTCAACCTGCTGGGCTCCAGCCATCCTTCCGCCTCAGTCTTCCAAGTAGCTGGAACTACAGGCTCTCGCTACCACGCCTGGCTAATGTTTTGATTTATTATAGAGATGAGGGCTCGCCAAGTTGCCCAGGCAGGTCTCGAACCCGCGGCTCAGGCAATCCACTCACCTCAGCCTCCCAAAGGCGCGGGATTACAGGCTGAGTCACCAAGCCCGCCTCAAAAGTTACTATTAGTATTAATTAAAACTAAAGGGAGCCGGGGGTTCCAGACCCACCTGGGCAACTTGGCGAGACCTCATCTCTACAATAAATCAAAAATTAGCCGGGTGTGGTAGACGCACCTGAAGTTCCAGCTCCTTGGAAGGCTGAGGCGGAAGGATCGCTGGAGCCCAGCAGGTCGAGGCTGCTGCGGCCGGGAGCGGCCACTGCACTCCAGTCTGGGTGATAGAGTGAGACTCCAACTCTTAAAAAAAAAAAAAAAAAAAGGTTTTGCGTCTGTTGGTGGTAGAGAACCAAACTCATCTTTTACTTGTGGATATCTGGTTGACCCAGGACCATTTGCTAAACAGACTAGTTCTTCCCTCATTGAATCTAAGAATGCTTGTGGAAAATCAGTTGACCATGAATAGTTTTAAGATCTCAATGTAGTTTTATTTATCTCTATATGTATCCTGAAGCCAATAACACATTGTTGTGATTATTACAGTGGTGTATTAAGCTTTAAAATTATAAAATATGAGTTCTCCAAATTATTTACTTTTTTTAAAAAAGATTGTTTTGAGTAGTTTGGTCTCTTCCATTTCTACATACATTTTAGAATAAACGTTTTGATTGCTGTAGTATTGAAACTTGAATTTATAGAAACTACATAAGAATCAATATGGAAAATTTGTCTTCTTAATAATAAGTTTTTCAATCTATTAACGTGCTATTTCTGTCTTTGTTTATTCATTGCTTAATTTATTTCAACAATGTTTTGTAATTTTCTGCATACGTTTCATATTTTTTCCTTAAATTTTGTCTTAAGTATTTTATCTTACTCAGGCTTTTGTAAATGGAAGTGATTCCTTAATTCATTTTTTCAAAATGCTATCTTTAGTGTATAGAAGTACAAGTGACTTTTCCTTTTTTTTTGAGTTGGAGTCTCACTATGTTGCCCAGACTGGAGCGCAGTGGCACACTCCCAGCCACCGCAGCCTCGACCTCTTGGGCTCTGGTGATCCTTCTGCCTCAGCCTTCCAAATAGTTGAAACTACAGACATGCGCTACCACGCCCAACTAATTTTTGATTTATTGTAGAAAGAGGTCTTGTCAAGTTGCCCAGGAGGGGCTTGAACCCGTGGGCTCAGGCAATTTACTTGCTCTGGCCTCCCAAAGTGCTGGGATTACAGGCTGAGCCACCGAGCCCAGCTGATTTTTGCGTTTACTTTGCATGCTGTCGGGTTTCTGACTCATTTACTAATGTGTGTATTTATATAGTTATAAATTATAGATATACAGTGTGTTTGTGTGTGTGTGCAAATATTTATGTTGAGAAGTCTGGGTTGGATTTCGATACTAGAATATCAGTCTCATAAAATAAGTTTCTTCAAATTCTATGTTTTTTTTTAAGTTGGTGAAGATTTTGTACTAATTATTCTTTGAATGTTTGGTAGAGTTCACCAGTGAAGACATCTCATTTTGGAATTTTCTTTGTAAGAAATTAATAATTTGTTCTCTTTATGTGTTAAATGCCTAACCAGAGTTTCTAACTCTTTGAGGCAATATAACTAACGTTTTGTCATTCTAAGAACATTTCCATTTCATTAAGATTGTTTGATTTGTTGGCATAAAGTTATTTATAGTATTGGTTACATATTACGTATTGATGTGAGGTTGGTAGTGTTGTCCTTTCTTTAGTTAACTTGATTCTTTTCTCTCTTTGTCTTTCTCTGTAGTAAGTATAACTCAGACTTTGTCTATTTTGTTAATGCTTTCAAAGGAACAAATTTGGTTTGTTAATTTTATCTATTGTTTTCAATTCTCTAAATCATTAATTTTTACTTTAATCTTACTTTTCCTCCTTTTGATTGCTTTGAGTTTAATTTGCTCTTCTTTTTATCTTGTTTCTTAAGGGAAAGTCTAGATATTGATAAGAGATTTTGTTTTCTCTTTTTAAAATGTAGGCATTTATAGCCATAAATTTCCCTATGTTGTATCATACATTAAGTTTTGAATTATTCTATTATCATTTTAATTCATCTCATTTTAATTCATCTCAAAATGATATTTAATTTCTCTATAGTTTCTTCTTTAAATAATTGATCACTTAGGTCTGCATTGTTTGCTTTTTCATTCTTTTATTTCCCAAATTTAAAAAAATTCAAATTTTCTTAAGTTCCCAAATTTTCTTCCATCGTTGATATCTAATTTAATAACATTAGTAGTTGTAGACTGTATGTTACAAAATTTTAATCTTGATGTTTTTCTTTTGCCAGATCAAATCTAATTTTGAACTCCTCTAGCAGTTTTAAAAAATTTATATTATTGTACTTTTCATCTCCATATTTGCTATGTGATTCTTTAAAAATAATTATCTCTGTAATAACATTCTCTATTTGATGAGCTATCATCCTGGTTTCCTACAATTCCTTATGGATAGTTTTATTTAGTGTTTTCAATATATTTATAATAGCTGTTTGAAACCTTTGCCTGTTAAGTCTGTCATCTGAGCTCCTTCAAAGACTAGTGTCTCTCGTGTGTGTGTGTGTGTGTGTGTGTCCCATTTTTCTCTTTCTTTGCATGTCTTCTAATTGTTAAAATTTTTAAAATTGACTTTATAAATAATATATTCTAACAATTCTGGTTACTGAATCATCAATCTCCCCCCACTTTAGGTTGTTATTGTTGTTTTTGCTTAATCATTTATTTGTTTGGCGAATCAGATGAACTCATTCAGTGAAGTCTACTATCCCGACAATGTGAGGACCCTGATAACTCTGTTCAGATGTTTTCTCTATTCTCCATCTTTTAGCATGGCTACAAATGGCATTGTCCACATGTCAGCATAAACCCCTACTGGTCAATGACTGTTCTTAATCCCCCTTAGACAGTTAGGTTTTGATCCTTTACCATTGGATAGGTCTGTGCCTTGCGGTTGCTAGTAATAATCAGAGTTGAATTAGGGACTGGCGCCTGAATGGTTCCAACTTTAACTACTCCTGAGAGGACATAGGCTTGGGGATGCATAAATTCTCCCCGACTATAAAGGATGAGTATAATTTTTAAGACTGGCTTCATAGGAGATGCCTCAAAATCACAGTAGCATATTGTTCAGTTAGTGTTTGTTATGAAGTTGTATTTAAGCTGCTTGTGCAAGTGACTCACCTGCCACATCAGAGAACTTGAGTACAGCTTTGGGAATGCTTTCACATCTGTCTCACTCCTGCAGTGATTACTAGTGAGTAAGTAATGTTTAGCATACGTATGTGGACTGCTTTCGCAAACCCCAGATTTGACAGTGGGGGAGTTGATTGTGTTCCTATGAAAGGTCTTTTGATATTCCTTTGCTAGTATCATAGAGCTACCAACTTCCTTGCAATTTCTCCCCACCACAACTTTATTATTTTCAACAACATTATACAGGGAGTTTACATTCTGTTCCAAATAATTTATGTTGTCTCAGATAAAGCTGTGGAACCCTTTGTCCTTGAGGTATCTGTTCCCCCAAGAAGAATGAGTGTATGAGACCTGGAAGTTGGGACACACCTGTGCTGTAGTAACACCCTCACTCTGTGAGAGGGCATTGGTGGTGATGGTGATGGGTAACAGTCACTGGTCTTTTCAGTTTGCTTCTACAAATGTGGAGTCTTTATCTACAAGAGAGCAAGGACAAGGCGACCAGGTACTAGTATTCTTTATTTGGTGAGTCTGAAGAAGGGTTCTCACCCTATAAGTGGAGCTGAGGATCAAGGGAATCTTTTCTTCTTCTCCTTACCTGCTGGAAACAGTGTTTCTGCAACTCAGGGCTGGGAAAGGGAGATGAGAAACACAGCTGACAATCTATGCCCCTTGGGGTAAAATCATAGCTTCAAATAAGGGAAAAGGAGACCCAACCTTTTCTTGGCAACATCTTTGCTCCTCTGGCATGAAGTAGTTCATGGTTCTGTGCCACAGACTCTGGCTGCAAGATTTAATATAGTTCTTTAAATGAATGTGTCTCCATTTACTGTACACTTAAAGACAATTTCTGGAGAACTTTAAATGACTGTTATTAATTACTTTCCCCCACTAAACTCTTTCCTTGGCTTTGCATAATGTCAGCTAAACACCTTACTCTGGCATTCCAGAAGTATTGCAGCCTACCGATCTCAGGGGTTTGATGGAGTTTAAGATCCTTCAGATAATCTTGATGGCATTGCTGCAACTGGGATTTATTCCAAAATGATCCTACACTGGTTATCTGAGCAGATCCCCATCAATCCCTAATGGCTGGCTTACTGGAGACTTTCTCCAATCTATCCCTGCTGGTACATATTCTCTTAATTTGTTGCTACAAAATTTGAATGAAATTTTGAAAATCTAAACTATTTTCCACCACAGGTATACTTCTTTTAGGCATTGTGAAATAACAGAATGGAGATTCTATGGCTTTCAGCCCTTGACTTATTCTCAGTACTGAAAATTTTCATCTATTACAGAAACAATACCTAAATAATGCTCACATTCTTTGTCTCCCATTCTTATCATATTACTTCTTGTAAATTAGTACATCTGGCACAAAGTAGATGATACAATTTTTCAGCCAAAGTCAAGAATCTAAATGATGAATTCATAGCCATTTATCAGGAAGTATTTTGAAAATGTTTCATTTATTTGACCACAAACTCTTACTTTACAAAAAAGGATGTGAATTTCTTGATGATTATTTGTCTGTTGATGCTTAACTAAAGACAAATATCTAGTCAATATTAGCATGTTTTTATACCCTGAAAAATAGTTAAGTTGCTGATGACACAAAATTTGTATTTTTATCCTTAAACATCATCATATCATGCAATGATATGATTCAGTTTCACATTTTATGATTTTTTTGTTTGTTTGTTTCTAAGAAGTGAATAATTGCCTCTTTGGGTTTATTTTTCTATGTGCTGATCATTAACTTATCAACAACATCTCCAAAAAAGTATACATTTTTTCTTGATCATATAAAACTCCCAAGTATTTCATTGGTTTTCAGTTCATTTATTTCCCCTAGTTGATGTCATATCTCCTGGAATTATTTCTTCTGCTCCAATCTGAACTGGCACTCCCTCGTCCTGTAGTACAGTTATCTTCCTAAAACTCCTCTTCATCGTTTTGCTGGAAATTTTCTTTGCCTCTTTTTTCCATCATATATCTTCACCTTGCATTCCATTTCTACTATTTTAAATTCCTTTTTTAATAAATGAACTTTACTTTTTGAGTGGTCTTGATTTACAGATGAATTACAAAGATAGTACAGAGAATTTCTATGTATCTAGCACCTCTATGATGAGCATCTTATTTTAATATGGTACATTTCCTTTTTTCTTTTTTTTTTTTTTTTTGAGTTGGCATCTTACTCTGTTGCTCAGGCTGGAATGCAGTGGCATGCTCATGGCCACCACAGCCTACACCTGCTGGGCTCAGGCGATCCTACTGCCTCAGCCTTCCAAGTAGCTGAACCTATAGGCGCATGCTACCATGCCTGTTTAACTTTTTGATTTATTGTAGAGAGGAGGTCCCACCAAGTTTCCCAGGCTGGTCTCAAACCCCTGGACTCAGGAAATTCTTTCACTTCAGGCTCCTAAAGTGCTGGTAACACAGGCTTGAGTCACCATGCCTGGCGTGGTACATTTCTTACAGATAAATAACTGATATCCATCCATTATTGTTAACTAAAGTCTATACTTTATTTCCTTATTTCCCACCTAAGATTTCCTTTTTTCTCTTCCAGAATTCCATTTATTTAATTGTCATGTTTCCTAAGGCTCCTCTTGGCTGTGACATTTTCTCAGACTTTTCTTGTTTTTGATGACATTCGCCATTTTAAAAATTACTGGCTATATATTTTGCAGAACATCCTTCAACTGAGATTTGTCTAATATTTTTCTTATAATTTGACTGGGGTTATAAATTTTGAAGAGGGAGACCACAGAGGTAAAGTACCATTTTTGGAACATATTATCAAGTGTTTTTGAACAATGCAGTCAAAATCACAGCAAAAAAGTAATTGTGTGATTGAATTTCTCTTCTTGTTAAGAGAAAGATTCTATCCCTTGCCACCAAGTACTAGAAAATTGTCCTATGTTAAGTTTCTTTTTTTTTCTATAATGCATTTTTTTTTCTTGGCTTGAAGAGGAAAACAACAGCAGACATTTTTATTTCTGTTAAAATTCAAGTTGTTGGTGCTAATTGGCTTCTTAGCATATTTGTGAAGTAGAGTGTAGAATCTGTACAAGTCAGAGAGCAAGGATTAGTGAAGTTCATAAACTAAGATCATTGAGTAACCATCACATGCAGGCATCTCTATTTTACTCACAAGAGCTAACAAAGACTAGTTTATTGTCTCTACTTCTAACTGGCTAGTTTTTAAAATACAACTGTGGGCTTCAAGACTGTATTACATCAGAGAAAAGGTAAAGTTTTCTTTTGGCATGAGTTTAACTAGGACCAATAGAGCCCTGGTAGGGATGTTTGCTCATCCCCGGGGCATATCAAGAACTACTTTCATTTCTAAACAAAAGTTTAAAACTTTGCACAATGATGTCTGTTAAAATATTTAAATAATTTTCTGGGAGTCAGATTCTTAAGCCTAAAGTTTTTTAATGGTTATTGATTATCATCCATTTTATACAGTCAAAGCAGAAAATATAATTTGTAAAGTTAAATCACATTTAAAACTATGTTTTCAAGATAAAGAATAGCATGAAAGAAAATATAGAGCTTATTGTTGATATTTTAGCAATTTTAGGATTACATAAATTATGTTGTTTTTTCTGTAATAGGGAAAATAAGACTTCCTCTTATATTATTTAAATGGGAATCAATTTTTAAATTAAAAGACTATTTTATTTACAAGCAGAGATGGGGGAGTAGCATTCTTTTATTTAAACTTCAAGATGTGCCCTTGAAAAATTACCCCACAGAATATTAATTTAAAATAGACCACAAGCATAGTTACAGTTAAAGAATTATCCAGTGCGCACATGGTCTTAGAATGCTACCCATAATAGAGAATGCCTTTTAGATAATTAACATGTCTGTCAACCTAATAAGTTGTCTCCTGCCAAAGAGAAACCTTTCACTGTAATTTTTACCAAACATGGAGACACACTTTTAGTAGTTATTCTTAAAAGTGAACACTACAAATTAAAAAGTAACTAGGAAAACCATAGCCTTTAGATGCCTCTTTGCTTTGGAGACAAACTTAAAGGAATTGTTACTGTCAGTGGATATTTCACAACTAAGTATCCCCAGCTTTGATGTATGACCATTAAAAAAAAAAGAAAGAAAGAAACTATCTCCTGCTAAAAGGAATATTTGACTCCAGAGACGCATGATCAAGGTTGAAAAATTTTTGAAAAGCCACTTTGGCTCTACAAAAGATTAGGAAGTCTAGGAAAATATAAATTTTTAAACACTATGCCCAAAATCTGGTAGATGGAGTAAAGCATACTTCTTATGATGTCCTTTGTAACAAATATGTCTTCTTTAAGTTCACATATTTCTGTAGGGTGCTGACACCTCAGAATAAGTCTGCTATTCTAGCTTTTATAACAGCACCATTGGTGCTGGGGCAAGTGTACCCAGGTTGATGGCTTGATACAGTTTTTCCTTGTAATTTAGCCCACATTTCATGCCTGAGGGAGTTGTTTCCCTTTCACTTAAGAACTGGAGTCCTTCAATCTCCTTGCATTATTTTTGTTGTGATATAGCACGTTAAAAGCTCCCTGCCTGACAACTGTGGCCAGAGGCTGGGATCTACTGGGAGTGGCATCCTGTACTGAAAATAATATCGGTTCATCTGTTCACTAAAGAACTGCAGTGTTATAGAGGTTTGGAATGGATTTCAGGATCATAAAACTCTGACAGGAGTTAAAAAATGCACTAGCATACATGTTCTATTGAAAGATGAGATTTAAAAAATATTTATTGAGACATGTATATAGCTTCGCAGATAGAGCACTGTTGATTGTGTCCCCACAGTTCAAATGCTACTTAACAGACAGCTACTTGGCATAAAGCTATACAACAATTTCATTTAAAATGATTCTTCAGCTTTGCCTTGTTCCAAAGCCCTTAGTAAATTTTATTAATTTACTAAGTAATTTATTTATTTTTAATAACACCGAGGCTGGAAGCAATCTTCAATTTCAGTTGTCAAGTAGGTCAAACAGGCTGCCAACTCCTTTATCTGGCCCCAGGACTGTATCCACAGTTCAAGCTCACTGTGGAAACCTGCCAGAAGTAACTGCAAGCTACCATGTTCTCTTCTTTGCTACTTCTTACCCCCCAACTTGGTGACCTGTTTGGTGCCTTGCTAGGTGGGTGAGTTGAGTCGTTGGTGCACTTTCTGAATTTGCATGCATCAATTTAATCCTATTAGCACAGTGGCCCTATCCATTATTGCTTTTTTTTTTTCCTTTTTTGACCTTTGCCTAGATTTACACATCCTTCCCACATCCTGAAGTGTGGAAGCAGGAAGTCAAGTTCAAAGGAACTTTATTGACTTGATAGCTTCAATCTCTTAATTTTACAGAAGAGCTAAATGAGTTTAAGAAAACTTAAGCAGGTCATATTGATTGATATACCTATTTAGTTTCAGAAAAAGAATTTGGAACCCAGATCTCCAAGCTCATCTTTGTTTTGCTAAGATTTGACACTCGAGATTTTGTGCATTTGTTCATTTATGAACAGAAGAGCGACACAGTATAGCATCCAAGAGCATGAACTTTGGAGTCAGACTGTCCCGGTTCAAGCCTGCCTGTTGTACACTAATGTGCTGACCATGGCCAGGTCATTTAACACCTCAGTTCCTTCATTTCTTCTGTCAAATGGGTACAATACTGCCACCTCTTTCACAGAGCTGTTATGTAGGTATAGAATGTACAACACAATGTAGAATGCTGTAAATTTTCTATAAAATTTAGCTACTCTTATTCAATGAATAGTTTAGTCAAACTTAACAAATATGGATTTGGTGCTCTTCATATGCCATGTGGTGTTGTGGACCCCAGGGACAGAACAGCTGATAAAACAGGCACCATTGCTACTCTCCAGTCCCTCTTCACCTTACCCCTTTGCCCAAAAAAGAGTAAACAAATAATCATACATACACATCTCTAATATAAATTATTACTATTAGTATTAATTAAAAATAAAGGGAGCCGGGCTCGGTGGCTCAGCCTGTAATCCCACGCTTTGGGAGGCTGAGGTGAGTGGATTGCCTGAGTCCGCGGGTTCGAGACCCACCTGGGCAACTTGGTGAGACCTCATCTCTACAACAAATCAAAAAATCAGCCGGGCATGGTAGCGCATGCCTATAATTTTGGCTACTCGGAAGGCTGAGGCAAAAGGATCGCCGGAGCCCAGCAGGTCGAGGCTGCAGTGGCCGGGAGCAGCCATTGCACTCCAGTCTGGTCGACAGAGTGAGACTCCAACTCAAAAAAAAAAAAAAAAAACAAAAACCTAAAGGGAAGGGAGAGAATGGCAAGGATTGAGGATACAGAGGTAGATTATGCAGGTCCTAATAAATTCACGATGTCATATTAAAAGTCTGAATTTTAATGTATGCGGTGAGAAGCTTTTATGTTTTTAATTACAGATGTTTCTACTACAATGCGATATGTAAGTTTTTAAAAAGCTTTGCTTTCTGCAAAATCCATATTAAAATAGCAGCGCTCATGGAAAAGAAAATATATGTGTAACACCTACACAATCATCACTATGAACTCTTACCCTAGCAAAAATGAACTATGAATAAATAAATACCTCCACAGCTATAAAATTCTACTGTGAGAATAAAATAAGGTAATTTGATAGCATGGATATAGGTAAGGCTTAGGATACTTAAAGAAAGAGAGAAATGCACAAAAATGTGGTAAAAACACAGCAAATTATGATGGGCTTTGTTTCCAACTAGAACCAAAAGAAAGAACAGAATGTGGCCCTGAGGGAATCTGGCATGGTATTTCACATTGTACTCCACTGTGGATCCAGTTAACTTCAGCTTTGTTACCATATTTTGCATTTCACTGCTGGTTTTTGGTGGTTCAAATTGTTTATGCGTTGAGAAATTGGCTTATGAAACAACATACAGTCATCATCCCCACCCCTTACCTGTGATTCCATTTTCACAATTTCAGTTGCCTGTGGTCAACTGCGGTACAAAAGTACTAAATAAAAAATTCTAGAAATAAGCAATTCATGAGCTTTAAATTGCATGTCATTCTGGGAAGCACAATGAAATTTCACACCATCCCACTCTGTTCCACCTGAGAGGTGAATTATCCCTTTGTCCAACAGATACATACTGTCTATGCATCCTGCCTGTCACCCACTTAGCCTTTTTGGCTATTAGATTGACTAGCACAGTACCACAGTGCTTATGCTTAAGGCATTCTCATATTACTTAATAATGGCCCCAAAGTGCAAGATTACTGATACTGGCAATTCTGATATGCCAAAGCACAGACATAGAGTACTTCCTTTAAGGGAAGAGGTGAAAGTTCTCCACTTAATAAGGAAAGAAAAAAAAAATCATATGTTGATGTTGCTAAACTCTACAGTAAAAATGAGTCTCCTATGCATGAAATTGCAAAAAATGAAAAATTCCTGCTAGTTTTGCTGTCACACCACAAACTGCAAAAGTTAGAGCCCCAGTGTTTGATAAGTACTTAATTAAGGTTGAAAAAGCATACAATTTGTGAGTGGAAGACATGAGCAGAAACATGTTCTGATGGACAGCAATCAAGTTTGGTATTATCTGGTTTTTGGAGGAGGGGAATGCTAAAACATATCCCCGTGAATAAGGATGGACTACCGCACTTTCCATGTTGTAGTCACATTCCTCTCCACTTGACAATCACTTAGGAGCTAAATTTCCCACCTTCTAGACACACATTCTAGCACATCAGATAGAAAGGGAAGACATTGGTAGATTAGAATTTCTAAAAGATTACTGTGGTGCAGGATCACAACTCAGATTGTAGACACCTTTGGACTTCTAAAGGGAAAAGAGAACTTAGATTACAGAGGTGGCAGTGATGATGAAATAACCAGATGTCCAACACCAAAAACCTCTAAATAGAACAGAAAGGTGTCTATTTCAAGAAACGATCTTAGATGTCAATGTTCTCTCTAAAATCCAAGTTTTATACACACACACACACACACACACACACACATAAACACACTATAATATATGTATACACGTGTGTGTGAGTGCATGCGCACGTGTGTGTGTGTGTGTATGATGGTTTATTCTTTTGTTTATTTATTTATTTTTTTTTTTGAGTTGGAGTCTCATTCAGTCACCCAGACTGGAGTGCAGTGGCCGTTCCCGGTCACCGCAGCCTCACCTTCTGGGCTCCGGCGATCCTCCCGCCTCAGCCTTCCGAGTAGCCGGAATTACAGGCGTGAGCTACCACGCCCGGCTGATTTTTTGATTTCATTGTAGAGATGGGGTCTCGCTGCCCAGGCAGGTCTCGAACCCACAGGCTCAGGCAATCCACTCACCTCAGCCTCCCAAAGGCGCAGGATTACAGGCTGAGCCACCGAGCCCGGCTGTTTATTTTTGAGTTGGATTCTTACTCTGTTGCCCAGGTTGGAGTGCAGTGATGCTCACGGCCTCGCATTCTCGACCTACTGGGCTTAGGTGATCCTTCCGCCTCAGCCTTCCAAGTAGTTGGAACTACAGGCACGCACCACCACGCCTGGCTATTTTTTTTGATTTATTGTAGAGACGAGGTCTCGCCAAGTTGCGCAGGCTGGTCTCGAACCCATGGACTCAGGCAATTCTCTCACCTAAGCCTCCCAAAGTGCTGGGATTGTAAGCTGAGCCACTGAGCCCGGGCATGATGGTTTATTCTTGAGTCAAACTTGAGGACTTAAGCCTGGGTACACCCACCCTCAGGAGGTCCCGAGAACATGTGAAAGTCTGAATTGTGATACCTCACATCTTTAAACAAAAGGAGGAGAAAATTTCATAGAAAGAGAAAGTAAAATACAACTTAATGACATACTAAAGTAATTTTGTGAAGTAAGATTTTCTGCCAGTCATCTTTTCTCCTCATGTTAGTACTCTCCCCATGTGAACTGCACATGCCCAGACTAGGACTGATACAAATATGAGGAGAAATATGAATGACACAAGTTCAAGAGATTAAAACATTATAAAGGTTAATATTGGGAGTGTAAACTTGAAAACAGATGAGGAAAAACGCCTGTCATGCTTATAAAGGCTTCTTGAAATTAGATGCTAATATTCTTTGACCCCTGCAGTATTGTTACTACAAGAGTGGCATAATAGTTCATGTTAGATACTTGACTTTAAATGTTAAGAATAAATTCTTTCAGTATAAATCGCATTTTTTGAATTAAACTCTATTGTCTAGATCATTGTTGTCCAATAGAAAGTACTGCAGACTGTAAAGTGTGAGCTGCATATGAAATGTCAATTTTCTAGTAAGCTCACTGAAAAAGTAAAAATAGGTAAGTGAAATTAATTTTAGTAACATACATTTATTTAAGCTAATCTGCCCAAAATATCAAGCCAACAAGTAATAGATATAAAATGTAATGAACTATTTAACATTTTTACTTTTTTGTAATGTTTTTGAAATTCAACTTATAAAAGTAAAGTACATCAAATCCCAAAATACCAAATTTTAATTAAATATGCACATACTAGTGTTTCCATATTAGATAACGGAGTTCTCAGTTTACTTTTTATGGTATTATTTATCCAGAATGAAAAGATATAGTAAAATACAGACTACTTATGTTTTTGTTGATATCTAACAATTACACTCCTTCAGACAGGAAAAAAAAGTCATACCCCTTTTTTATGTTTTAGGGAGTGCCTTTCTAAAATACTTTCAGAGTATAACCTTTGGAAACTCCTCATCTCACCTCTTATCTCAAACACGGTGAATTGTTGCCACATTAAATGCTTAAATTTGAATATTTGTGAGAGCGCATTATTCATGTTTATTATATTATACATAAATGAATAAACATTGAACTAAATTGTTGCTGAGTGATTGACAAAAATGTCACATTTTAGAGACATTTGATTAAATGTATTGATTTTTGTTTTAGTTATCTTATTTTGGAAGCATTGCATATGTTTTTGGCTTCCAACATTTGTGGCCTTTGAAACCCTCATAGACCCTTGGCCTTGTGTTCCTAGTGCCAAATACATAAAACCATCCTGGCTTAAATTTCATTTCTCCGTGACTGCTTACAAAATATAGGAACACTTTTATTCCTTTCGTTCTCAGTACAATTGGCACCTACAACAGGCTTTTGCTAACTTAAGTTTTATCACCAAGGTATTTTTGTTTGTTTTTGTTCACATTGGCATCATTTGTCCACACTTACTTGAATGCTTATTTTCTGTTTCTGATCTAAAGAGGCAAACTTTTTTGTTTTTCTCATTAAGGACCTAGGACATTATAGAAACTCATGATTCTAATCCAATATGATTATTAGATAAGTGAAGTTAAAAATGCTTGTTATAAGAAAAAGTGCAAAGCTCACTTTACCTAAATGAAGAGTCAAAATTGTCCTTTTGGTATTGATCAAATATTTCTCTAAGCTGCACACATCTACAAAATAATTCCCACATATCCAGAACTTCTAGTGCATCCAGACTGGAGAAGCATTTTAAAAACTTTTAGGCTTATAAAGCCTTCTAACACCTGACATTTTATCTATCGTTTACGTTTTGGTAAGATCATTTACTTTTACATTAGCGATTTATCTTGCTCTTTCCTGGATGGTCTTAATCTTTCAGCTCTCTAACCTCAGGAACCTTAGCTTTTTTAAAAGTGTTTTCTTTATTCTCTGAAGTTCTTAATCTTGGCCTATTTTGCTCCTCCCAGGGGACATTTGACAATGTCTGGAGTTTTCTTGTTGTTGTTGTCACAGCGGGGTAGGGGAGAAGATGCTACTGTCATCTAAGTAGAAGAAAAGGGTGTTTCTATATATCTTTTTTTTTTTTTGAGTTGGAGTCTCACTCTGTCGCCCAGACTGGAGTGCAGTGGCCGCTCCCGGCCACCGCAGCCTTGACCTGCTGGGCTCCAGCGATCCTTCCACCTCAGCCTTCCGAGTAGCCGGAATTACAGGCATGCGCTACCACTCCCGGCTGATTTTTTGCTTATTGTAGAAATGAGGTCTCGCTGCCCAGGCGGGTCTCAAACCTGCGAGCTCAGGCAATCCACTCACCTCAGCCTCCCAAGGGCGCAGGATTACAGGCTGAGCCACTGAGCCCGGCTCTACATATCTTAAAATGTACAAAATAGCTTCCAAATGACATGGTATTGTCAACCCCAAGATGTGAAGTTGAAAATCTTACTCTGACTTAATAGTTTCCTTTACAATAGTAATTTCTATTGTCTCCTTAAAAATGATTATTAAATTTAAACAAATATTGCTTCTGTTTATAATATATCTTTTGCCTCATTGTCACTAATATTTTTTTCAAGTCTGTAAAAAACTAAACTTGGGCCAAGCGCAGTGGTTCTAGCCTGTAATCCCAGCACTCCGGGAGGCTTTGGTGAGGGGATTGCCTGAGTCCACAGGTGCGAGAAGAGCCTGGGCAACTTGGGGAGACCTCATCTCTACAATAAAGCAAAACGTTAGTCAGGCATAGTAGTATGCCCTTGTAGTTCCATCTATTTGAAAGGCTGAGGTGGAAGGATAACCTGAGCCCAGCAGGTCAACGTGGGATGGCCATGAGCATGCCATTGCACTCTAGTCTAAGCAATGGAGTGAGATTACAAACAAATAAAAAAACCAAAAAGCAAACAAACAAACAAAAAAACAACTAAATTTATTCAAGGTAAAAAAGTTGAGTAGCAGTGAAATTTACCAATGTAATACTTTTAAAGTCTTTTTTCTGTTTCTTCACTTTATGGCAGATATGAGATTTTTGATGAATATCATCATGCAGTTTTACTAATTTAATGTATCTTTTTAAATTTACTTTATAGGTCCCTTTAGATGGAATATAATACAGCAGAAAACTTTTCATCAAAAGGATTAATGCCTGCATTATCATTTCTGCAGTAAAACAAGAAACTAAGTGGTGACCACAGAGACCTCAAACCTGGATTCCACAATTCTCCATTAAGTGCTGGAGTTTCTATCACTCTGCTGTAGGAAAGCCTTTGCCAATGCTTACAAGGAACTGTTTATCCCTGCTTCTCTGGGTCCTGTTTGATGGAGGTCTCCTAACACCACTTCAACCACAGCCACAGCAGACTTTAGCCACAGAGCCAAGAGAAAATGTTATCCACCTGCCAGGGCGATGGTCACATTTCCAACGAGTTAAACGTGGCTGGGTATGGAATCAATTTTTTGTGCTGGAAGAATATATGGGCTCCGAGCCTCAGTATGTGGGAAAGGTAATGGCGTGTTTTTTTGTTTTTTGGGTTTTTTTTTACAACCACTTGATAGGAAGGGGGAGTATGCATTGTGTATTTTGTATGGATGTTTTGCACAGGAGTTGAACAAACCAGTGACTAGAACACTGGAATTGAAATCCAAGAGACCTGGTTTAGCTTCCTGACTCAATGGCCTGGGTAAGCTTCGGAATATCATTTAACCTCTCTTTGCTGCAATTCCTGATTATTAATGAAAATAATATATATTTTGTTTCCATCTTTGACACTGTTTGCTGAAGAAATGAGGCTAAAAAATGCAACTGTCATCAAGTATAATTAGAAGCGTAGTTAGAAGTATAGTATAATATAATAATATGGTATAATAGTATAAGATATAGCATGGTATAATATAGTATATAGTATGGTTATAATATAGTTATAGCATATTATTGCTTACAGTCAGATTGGAATTGTTTAACAACAAGAGATTCAGAGAAAAATCACCAGGCATAAATACCCTAAACTTATATTGGTGTTCTTGAATGACCAGGTGGTATTCTTTCCATTTTTCCTTTAAAACATGATATACCATTTGGATTGTGGGTTTGAAGTATTGATTTGGCTTACTTATGATATATTAAGAATTACTTTATTATATGTTTCACAAGCTATTTTTTAAGCTATTTATGGCTAAAATAATAAATGTTGGAACCTTAAAATGTATACGTTAATCTTCAACATGGCACACAATTTTAAAATCTTATCACAAGTTTGTAGAAATTTATTTTTTGTTTACAAAATAATTGGTGGCAAATATCTGTTTCAGCCTAGAGTACATAGAACTTATCCTTCCCACCAAATATTTTTTCTCTAAAAATAAATATTTTATTTTATTTTGGTGGTGTGAATTCTTTTCTAAATTTTCCAAAAATTTTTTTTTCTGGAGTTTTGATTTTAAAAGACATGCTTTATGAGGGTTTAAAATAAAGCCATGGGCAAAAATGGAAAATTATAGACAAAGAATATTTGGAAATAAATATAGAGAATCTTGACTATTGACTATTACATTTATTGAAATGTCTGAAAACATAAGCTAAAGAAAAATGATAGGTCTTATAATTTCAGCGATAGGTCAAGGAAAGCATATCTATTCCAGATCTTAATTCCTTATCACATTCTGTTTTGAAATTTTCCTTGAATAAATATATTTAAAAGATATTGAGTGATGCAGTAAAAAAGTATTACAACAGAACTTTTGTTGAAAATGAACACAGAGACAAGGTTGCCATTAAGGTATAAAGGACCCCAGACAAAGTATTTTCACATGTATAAAAATGTATCTGTGTATAAAAATTGAGTAACCCCAAATCAGTATGTGAGTACCGTTGTGTCAGTCCCATTTCTAAGGATCTTACTTAAAAAACAAAACAAACAACAACAACAAAAAAACAGAAACAAAGCAAATAGTACCATTAAGCAAGACAGGCTCCCTACTAGGAATCAGGACGAAGTTATCTGGCCCTGGGAAAACCGTATAGTACCATTACTGAAGCTCCACTGAGCACCTATGAACACATAGATCGAATAGAAGGTCAAAGAGAGCTTAAAATGAGAAAAATGGACACTGAGGCCCAAATGGTTCCAGTACAGACCAGAGTGCCATTCTCAAATCCCATTGCTGGCTACAAATAGCCCTAGGAACAGGAAGGGTTTAGAACATTTTGAGGAAGGTATTCCAAAGTATGGAAGTCCCCTGAAGTAATGGCACAAAGCTTCTGCTTATATAATTTCTCAGTATGATTGTGGAGTATAACAATTTCTAAAACATTTTTATGATAAGATATCTATGTAGTCCTGGTGCATTCTTTCTTTTGATCTAATTTACAATAAGGATAGGATTTGAGCACTCCAGATAAGTGGAAGTGTTTGTCAGAGCTCTAAAACTCTGCTTCATGGATATCAGTTATGTCACCTCTGTTTATGATAGAAGCTAGACATCACATTGAGGTGACTGACAGACGCTGGAGAGGAGATATTCTCTGGTTTTGGTTGAAGTAGTTTCATACTCTTTAGTTTCCATAGTCAGAGGTGATCAAGTTGAACTTAGATTGAAAAATTAATAAAAGGTACTTTTATTTGATTCTAGATAGGGTAGTATTTCTCCTCTTAATGAACACAATTCAAAACAATCTATGGGATTGTTTGCAAAGGTTCTTGTTTGATACTCTAAAAATCTACTTTTGTGATTGCTATGACAATATGGAACTCATACAGTTTATTTAAAAGATGAATTAGTATATATAACTGTGATTAAAAAGGAGTAAGTCTCACATCTAATCTATTGTGTTTGAACAGCATTTTTTCCACAGTACATGGCTTCACATTAGTGATGGGTAATGAAAAACCAAGGTTCTCAAGCAATGTACATCTCTAAATGGAAATGAAATAACAGTTGCCAAGATTTCCTTTCCAAAAGAAAACTAAACAAAGTTTAACTAACTCTGTATTAATGCTTCTAGGTTTGAGAATAGAAATATGATAACACGGGGACCAATTCAAACCATTATATGTGTGTGTAAAATATATGCTTATACTTCTACTGTTTCTAGAAAGGCTTTCTGACCACTCACAGAAAAGTAAAGTATTCTAAAGATAGTAGAACTCAGGGTTAAGGTCAAAAGACAAATGCAAATGTGCCAAACACAATGTTCAACTGACTACAGTTAACCCTTGAACAACTCAAGTGTTTAGGTGCACTCAGTCTTTTCACCCACCCCACACAGTTGAAAATCCAAGTATAACTTTTGATTCCCTCACAATGTATCTACTAATAGTCAATTGTTCACCAAAAGCCTTAACAATAAAATATTCAATCAGCAAATATTTGTATGTTACATTATTATGTACTGTATTTTTACAACAAAGTAAACTACAGAAAAGAGTTATCAAGAAAATAATAAGAAAAACAAATATATTTCCTGTTCATCAAGTGGACATGGATTATCTTAAAGTTCTTATCCTCATTGTCTTCACATTAAGTAGGCTGAGGAGGAGGAGGTGGTTTTGCTGTCTGTGGGGTGGCAGAGGCAGAAGAAAATTCATGCATTGCTGGACCCATGCAGTTCAAATCTGTGTTGTTTAGGGGTCAACTGTACTATTCTGAGTCTCCATTTTGACTTTCTGGGTTTTTTTGCAGAAAGAACACATATGGAAAATTAATATGTATAGTTCCCACCATTGGCAACTCCACTATTTTGGAGACACACTGATTTTCCTGCATTCAAATCTAAAAAAAGTCTAGCTGCAGAAATTTACAGAGGAAACCCTGAGTAGCTTAGTAGACATTCACCTCAACAACCATTATATTTAAAAGATCAGTTGTTAATATTGACATCCTTTCACGAAAGACCAAATTGTGCTGTAACTTATAAAGAATATTACTTTATTTGCTATACAGAGAAATCACAGCAGTATCCAGAGGTTAAAGCCAATACTTACCTTAAATACACATCTTGAATTTGCTACAATCCCTAAACCGGTAGAAGTCTCCACATCTTGAATTTGCTACAATCCCTGAACTGGTGTAAAATTAAGACAGGAATTAATTTTATCTGCAAAAATGTTTTTAGTCAGATGTTACAAGTTGCTCAAAATAACCACAAACAAAAACCTGCATTATTACAGACACACACAAACACATGCACAAGTGTGCATACACATACAAATAAGTTGGATGCTTACACCAGCCTAGATCATCGCATGCCTGTGTGGTACTAAGTTTTGTCATAGACTCCAAGTTATGTATCAAGAAAATGCTGCCTATTTTAGTCTCAAAGAATAATTTAGAAAATTAGGTTATCATTTCAGATTAGTCATAGCAACAATTCTTAAATCTAAATTGTTTAAAAGGGCAAAAAAGGTTAAATACAAGGTGGGCTCGGTGGCTCAGCCTGTAATCCCGCGCTTTGGGAGGCTGAGGTGAGTGGATTGCCTGAGCCTGCAGGTTAGAGACCCGCCTGGGCAACTTGGCAAGATCTCATCTCTACAATAAACCAAAAAACTAGCCGGGCATGGTAGCGCGCGCCTGTAGTCCCAGCTACTTGGAAGGCTGAGGCAAAAGGATCGCCAGACCCCAGCAAGTCGAGGCTGTGGTGGCCAGGAGCGGCCACTGCACTCCAGTCTGGACGATGGAGTGAGACTCCAACTCAAAAAAAAAAAAAAAAAGGTTAAATACATATAAACCCTAGTTTCAGAGGTATTCTTGTATTCAATATATTTTGTATTAAGACTACATTATAAATTAAGACACTATTAAGCCTTGTGGGAATAAATGTGAGTATACAGGTCTCTAGATTAATAGGTAAAGTTTATTGAGGGCTTCCTTTGGACATAGTTTTAATTGTTTTACAGATATAAACTTACAGTATCTTCAAAACAGCACTATGAGGGAAATTATTAGTAACCCTACTTTACATATCAGAAAACAAGTACAGAAAAAACCAAATAACTTTCCTGTGGCCCAACACTCATTGCATGCCAAAACTAAAAATTTATGCCAGGTAATCCAGTTCAATTGCACCAGAAAAGACATGGTTTATTATCCTGTAAGACTCTTAAGTGCTAACAATAATTTTAATACTCTGTTTAAAGAATAATAATAGAGACACTATTAGGGACTGTGGCAACACCACAAGACCTATGACTTCGGCAATACGATAACAGAATTTAAGAAAGTCTTCTCAGATGAGGGAGCACTTGAGATGAGTATTGAAGGATGATTTAATTTTTCCAGAAGAGGTCGTATGGGGAAAAGTTTTTGTAAGCACCGAAGCTTGAAAGTTCAAGGTGAGCCTAGGTAGCAATATATCAGTACAGTCATAGAGTGTAAAACCAATTATTTGGAGTAGATAAATACGGAAAGTGTGGAAAGGTTCAATTCTAATAGCTAGATGAGTAGTATTTATTCTCTAAGGTACAAAGATCCATGAAGTATCTTTGTTGGGGATTAATATCAGTTGAATGACAATTCTAGAATGTTCACTCAGTCAATTAAAAGATGCATCAAAGAGAGAGAAACAGGTACAGAGATAAGGAACATTTGTAGGAGAAGGCTAAAGTAGGTTTGGGTAGGAAGTAATGAAGCATATGGAATATTCGAGTTGAAGATTTGAAAAGGGGACAGATAATACAAAATTTTAAGATTTATTGGTCACAGCAATACAAAGGATGAGACAGTTTAGAAAAATATTGTGGAAACAAAATTTGCAAACAGTAGTGGATAATAAACAGAGTGTAAAAAACAAGAAGAAATTAAACATGACCCAAATTTCTGACTTTTGATTTATTGGTGTCCTTTATAGATTTGAAACTAGAGTAAAAAACAAGATATTTAATGTTATACATGATATATACTCAATTACTTTATACACAGGTGAAGTATAGCATAGATATTTAGATACATTAATTTAGTGTTCAGGAAAGAATAATTGGTATACAGATGGTAGTTAAAAATCACATAAGTAGGTAATACACTCTAGGAAAAACTACCGAGAAGGTAAAAGAAACTTGATTGTTTTAATTGCAAACAATATAAGAAGTAATTAGATAGATCTGATTAGCAAAAGGCAAAAGGCAAGCACTAGATTGTGTCATTGAAGATAAACCAAAAAAAAAGTTGTATAGTAAGAATAAGGAATGACAGCAAATGTGAACTCCACAGGCCAAATTAAATAATGACTTAAAAACATGCCATTGGTTTTGGCAACTAGTAAACCAGTGGTGACTTTTGTAATAATGATTTTCTCTAAAGCTAAGAGAAAGAAGAAAGGGATGCATACAGCCTGTGGATAATATTTCAAAAACATCGATGGTGGATACTACTTCAAAAACATAGATGAAAGAGATTGAGAAATGTCTTGTTGATATTCCTACTTTGTTTTAGTTAGGGATCTCCAGAGAAACAGAGCCAACAAAACATGTAGATAGAGAGAGGAAAAAATATATATATTTTAAGAATTGGTTCATGTGATTTTGTAGGTGCAAGTCCAAAAGCTGTAGGGCAGATCTGCAGCTTGGTGATCTAGGGAAGAGTTGCATTTCAAGTGTGAAAAATTTGCTGAATTTCTTGTTCAGGTGAGGTAGATCTTTATTTTGTTAAGGCCTTCAACTGATTAGATGTATTCCACCTTCATCATGGAAGGTAAACTTCACAGCAGCTTGAATGAACTCAGAGTGTATCATACTCAGTGTTCTATCACAGAAACAAAGAACTGAGTACCATATGTTATCACTCATAAGAGGACACTGAACAATTATCATAATACTATAAGAAAGGAATTGACAGTAATGGGAAACTGCTAGGGTGAGGGGGGAAGATACAGTTCATCAGTAAGTGTACCTGATCTCAAACGCGGTGATGTAGGGACCAAAGTGAGGCACAAACTTTAACCTGTCCGACAGCCATTTATATACCTAACCGTGAATTGTACCCCCATGTCTTTAAAATAAAAACTTTTAAAAAGACCAAAAAAAAATAGATAACGTGAATAATTATAACTGTTAAAAATGTTAATCTTGTCAAAACAACAACAAAAGTCCAAAAAAACAAAACAAACAAACAAACAAAACCTCCATAGAAGCATCCAGGATAATGTCAATGTTTGACCAAGCAGTGCAACATTGTTGTAAGTCTACCCCTTTTCCACTTGGCACCCATATGCATCTCCTTAAATAATATTTAATCTCCAAATAAAGACAAACCCTTTCCCAGGAGAGGGTATAAAGTCCTTAAATGATGTTTCCTCATCTCCTAGATGTCCTATAACTTAAATACGAGCATGTAAAATTGATACTTAAATATTGTGATATAAAGTCAGTACATCTCATGCATGACCACTTGCATACCTCCGACCCTAAAGTGGCAGGCACCATAGCAATTTTGTTCATGAACCCATTAGGTTATGAAAGAATGGGTCTAACTGGTATTCACAAAATGAGCCATTCTATCCACTTCATTATTAAAATCTTCCTCTGCCGATGATACTTTTTGTATACATTCACATAAAACACCAATATCTTCACATATTTTTCACTCAGAAAGGTCTGTTCATATGCCCTTTCCCCAGGCTTTCTAGTCATTAATTTTCTAATCATGTCCTTCTAAGTCCCTGACCATCCAGCCAAATCATTGGCTACAGCCCATGAATCGATATGTAATCGTATGTCTGCCCATTTTTCATTCTAAGTAAAATGAAAATCCAGGTGCACTGCTTAAAGTTCTGCCCACTGGGAGGATTTCCCTTCACGACTGTATTTCAAGGATGTTCCAGAAAGGCTGTAATACTGCTGCTGTGCGATTCCGGGTAGTGCCAGCATATCAGAAAGAGCCATCTATAAACCAGACCCAGGTCTTTTCTTCCTTCGTTAACTAATGGCAGGGAACGCATTCTGAGGCCATAGGTGCAGACTGGGAGAAAGGACACAGTATGGCAAGAATGAGGAACCATGGGCATTTGGGCCACTTTATATAACTGACCATGCCTGATCTCATTTATACCACTTTCATTTGATGGTATGGTAGTGCTGTGTAGACTCTATTTTGTAGCTTTCTGGGCCAAACAGCATAGTTCATGTGGTCTACTTAGATCACATGATACATTGGTGCCCCACGGTTAAGTGTTCAGTCTTCAGGAAGGCTCAGTAAAGCTGTTTCTCAAAAGGAGAGTAAATATCCACAAAAGATAGTGAAGCTTTGTCTCAAAATCCTAAAGATCTGTGTTGTAAATCACCAAAGGAGACTAACCGGAGACTCCAAATGACATTTTTACTACTATCCATACTCAAACCTCATTGGATCTGCTGGATCACATCGTCTAAGTGGTAGAAGAGCTTACCCAGCGCACTTTCTTTGTTCTGGGCTCCACTGAAAACTAGCAGCTTTTGGGGTCACTTGGTAAATGGACTAGTGTCACACACACAAATGAGCAATGTGCTGCCTCCAAAATTCAAAAAAATCTATTAAGTATAGTGACCCCTTTAGGGTTGTAGGAGGGGCCACATGCAAAAACTTATCCTTTACCTTAGCAAGGATATCTCAACGTTGCACCACACTACTGAACCTGTAGAAATTTCACGGAGGTAAAAGGACCCTGAATTTTTGTCAGATTTTTTTCCCCATCCCATTTGTAAGTAAATGTTTTACCAATAAATCTAGAATAGTTACTACTTCTTGCTCAATAAATCCAATCAGCATCATGTTGCCAGCGTAATGGACCTGTGTGATGCTTTGGAAAAGGGGATCAAGATCCCTGTGAACTTAATTATGACACGGGACTGGAGAGTTAATACACTCTTGAGGTAGGGAAATGAAGTTGGATTGCTGACCTTGTCAGCTGGAAGCAAACTACTAATGGTGATCGTTGCCAACAGGGATGGGGAAAATTTATTTGCTGTATGAATAGCTTCACAACAGGTACCAGGAGACGTGCTAATTTGCTCAAGCCACAAAACCACATCTGGTTCAACAACTGCAGTTGAAGTCACCACCTGGTGAAGCTGATGCTAATCCACTGTTATTTCCCGAGATCCATCTGTCTTTTTCAAAGACCAGATCGGAGAATTGAAAGGGGATGAGGTGGAAATAATTACCTCTGCATTGTTCATCCTTGGTGGTGGCACTACTTTCTGCAGTCCCTCCAGGAATGTCGCATTGCTTTGATGCATTATTGTTTTATCTGAGGGAGTTTTGGTGGCTTCTGTTTGGTTCTTCCATCATAATGGCCCTCACTCCACATGTCAGGCAATCAGTGAGGAAATCCTGAGAGCAGCTGAGTATATCTACTTCAATTATAAATTCAGATGAGGAAATTAACCACAGAATGGGTTGGGAAGCCACAGGTCTCACTGTGAGATAGATGTGAGATAGATTGCCTGAACTTCTTAATTTCCTATGCTAACTGTAGGCTCAGTGACAGTTTGGGTCTCTTGAAATTAGCATCAGTTCAGAGCCAATGGCCAATAGTCTCCAAAAGATTAATTTATTTCCTTTCACTCAATGTATAGTCGCCCTGGTTAAAAACAAAACAAAACAAAACAAAAGCTGTAGGTCCTTTTGGGAAGATTGAGAGAGATTAACCGCATACATTTTAAAAAATATAATGGACTCCCTCCTCAAACTGATGATAATGATAACCTTTCATTCAAAGGGTTTTGGGTCTTTAAACTGGTTCAAGTTAGGGAATTGACTGAGGAGCAGTAACTCTCTGTGTTTGTGATTCCGGTTAGATTTTTGTTCACCTGATCTAGAACTTTTCTGTTTATGCAATCAAATAATAATTTAGTGGGCTTCCTGAATATTTCACTTATAGGAACAGGATAATCACCCAGCCAAAGCCAAAAGTAACTGTTAGTCACAGTATTCTGATAGCTCTTTGGACTGTTATCCATTATGGTGCCCACCTCAACTTTGCCTTTGACCTTTGAGTGCTGCCACTTGGCCCCTATTACTCAGAGTTCAATAATTTCATTGTATTTAAGTTTGCCAATTCAGTGGCAGCAAATCTCATTGTAAGTTCCAGCATACAGAGATGAGTGATCACTGGAATGCTGAAGCAAATGTATTTTCACAGTGGTAGAGAAAGGCATGTCTTCTGGACCCTCCCAGGGTGGGTGAGGAGGTCTTAAGAAATCTGCTCTAGCATCCCAACCTTCCTAAGCTTTCGAATCCTGTTTTCCACAGTATTTCAATGCAGCCTTAGCATTTCAAATTCATTGACTGTGCTCAATCTTTTGCTCCATGTTTCAGCCACCCAAACATACAAAACGTGAGAGTTCTTTCTATCTCCCCACGTTGCACATTAAATTCAGAATTTCTACTTAATGAGGCCTATCTAAAAATTCAGGAAAATCCAACCACATGTTTCTTTCACCGTGATTCCATACCTTAATATCTATTCCCCATTTTCCAGATTTCGGTCTGTATAAATTAGAAAAAAAAAATCAAGTAATTATTCTGGAATTTAGTGCACCTCCTCATGTGTCACACTTGTACCTCAACCTCAGGGGATTGAAGGTATTATAGTTTTGTATATAGGTATTATAGTCTTGTTATAGACATGAAGCAAAGAGGGTCGGTAGAGTGGGTCCTGAGGAGAATCAGCAGTCTTGCAAGGTGACTGCATTTGGAGGTCATTATAGTTCCCTTAGGCAATGCAGGGTTAATACCTCAGATAAGATAGAGAGGCTGCTTCCACTGGCAAAGAAGACTCATCAGAATTTGGGATCCCAGTGTCTTCACTTCTTCAGGGTCTTCTGACACAACCTCACCCCAACATTCAGCATTCCATTCTTTCATAACTGTTCTCGCTTTAACAACAGGCACATGGGCTAGAAATTCAATTTGCCTTGTAATTCAGCCATTCACAAGATGACAGTACGGTTTTGTTTTCCAGTAATCTCAGCCCTGTGTCTACAGGAGATAAGGGTCTCTTTCAGGGCAGACATAGAAGTTGTCAGATCACTTATGTGGTGCTTGAGCTGGGAATTTAAATCCCTAAGCTCATCCTTTTTTTTTTTTTCTCTCTCCTTTTCCAGTGGCATTAGAAGTAATTAGCCAATTTTATTCATTAAATTATTATCTGTAATCATTAGTTTGACAAAGTGTTTAAAGATATTATATGCATGGTCACCCACATTCCTGTCTTTTATTTGTGTTTGATAAGGAGAATTCAATAATGATATCTTGCATATCTCTACTGCCACATCACACTGGAGACTATCAATGCTATTTTCACTACTGGAAATAGAGTCAATAGTGTTTTAAATCTAATCAGATTGAAGAACTAATTTCAGAAGCCCCGGACCAATAAATAAAAGTCATTCTTTTTTTTCTTTTAGGGGGTGGGGGCTGTCTCACTCTGTCATTCAGGCTGGAGTGCAGTGGCATGATCACAACTCTCTACAGCCTTCTGGGCTCAAGCAAGCTTTCCCTCTCAGCCTCCCAAGTAGCTGAGACTATAGGTGCATGCCACCACCCGGTTTTATAATAATAATAATAATAATAATAATAATATTTTTATTATTATTATTGTAGAGATGAGGTTTCACTATGTTACAGAGGCTGATCTCCAACTCCTGGGCTCAAGTAATTCTCCCACCATGACCTCCCAACATGCTGGGATTACAGGTGTGTGCCACAACATCTGGTAAACACTAATTCTTAAGATTTTGTTCCCTTAACCATCACAGAAACTAAGAACTGAATACCGCATGTTCTCACTCATAAGTGGGCCCTTATAACTGGTCATATGAGCATAAGGGTGGGATTAGCAGATACTGGACATTGCTAGGACAGGGAGGAAGAGAGGAGGGAGAGGAGGTATGTGGTAACATACTATGTACCAGGTTCACTCTCAGGAGAAGAAAAGATCAACTAGAAGCCCAAACCTCATCTGAGCAAAACATCCTTATGTAGTAAATCCTCACTTGTACCCTACAACTCTAAAATAAAATAAGATTTTTTTAAAAGACCCAAATACTAGCCGGGCTCGGTGGTTCAGCCTGTAATCCCACGCCTTTGGGAGGCTGAGGTGAGTGGATTGCCTGAGCCGTGGGTTCAAGACCCGCCTGGGCAGCGAGACCTCATCTCTACAATAAATCAAAAAATCAATCGGGCATGGTAGCGCATGCCTGTAATTCCAGATACTTGGAAGGCTGAGGCAAAAGGATCGTCGCAGCCCAGCAGGTCGAGGCTGCGGTGGCCAGGAGTGGCCACTGCACTCCAGTCTGGGCGACAGAGTGAGACTCCAACTCAAAAAAAAAAAAAAAAAAGACCCAAATACTGTATGTGCTCACTCTTAGGCAGGCCCTGATCACTAGTCACCTGAGCACAAGGGTGGGATCAGTAGATACTGGTTAGAGCTAGGGAAGGGAGGGAAGGAGCAGGGAGGAAGGCACAGCTCAACCTACTGGGTACTGGTGCACTATCAGGGAGAGAGGGCCAGCTGGAAGGCCAAACGTCACCTGCATACAACCTGCTTATGTAGTAAATCCTCTCTTGTTCTCCACAATTCTGAAATAAAATAAAAAGATTTTGTTCCTCTAGAATCCCGCATGGCACCAAAATCTGCAGTAAGGTACTCTAGAGAAACAGAAAAACAGTTTGTGGGGGCATATATATGTAGATCTATATATCTACAAAGTTGGATACAGATATATAGACATCCCTCAGTATTCTCAGGGGAGTGGTTCCCGGGTCCTCCTGGATACGAAAATCGGCGCATACTCAAGTCCTGCAGATGCCCCAGTGTAGCTTGCAGATATGAAAAGTCAGCCCTGTGGATACATGGGTTTCAAATACCGTAAATTGTATATTTTTGATTCATGTTTGGTTGTGGATGTGGAACTCGCCAATATGGAAGACTGACAGTATTTATTGAAAATATCCACATATAAGTGGACCTTCAAAGTTAAACCTGTGTTATTCAAGGGTCAACTGTGTATATATGTTTAGACAGGAGATAGAGAAGGAGACAGAGATTTAGACTTTAAGGAACTGATTTATGTAGTTGTGGAGGAGTGAGTTCAAAATCTGCAGTGTATGTCAGCAGATTGGAAATCCAGAAAAAGTTATAAACCCAAAGGCTGTCTGCTGGCAGAATACCTTTTAATTTGGGAGAGGTCAGTCTTTTTTTAATAGGGCCTTCAATGAATGAAATAAAGCTAATTAATTAATCAAATTAATTATCACAGGAATACTAGGCCCAGTGAGATGTTGTTAAAGGTATGGTGGTCTGAAAAAAGAAAGAAGTGCTGGTTTACTTTTAAGACTAAAGTAAAGTAAACTTTTAAAAGATGTTAAAGTGGTAGAACCAGTTAGCATTGTATGATTGTCTTCATCACCAAGAAGCCCTAGGAAAAGTGAAATGGGTGTAGATGATTGGAAAGATTCACAATTGCTGGGTACAGTGGTTCATATCTGTAATCCAAGCACTTTGGGAGGCGGAGGTGAGAGGATTGCCTGAGCCCACAGGTTCAAGACCAGCCTAGGCTACATGGCAAGACCTCATCTGTACCATAAATCATCATCAACAGCAACAACAACAAAATTGACCAGGTATGGTGGTGCACACCTACAGTTCCAGCTACTTGGAAGACTGAGGTGGAAGTATCACCTGAACCCAGCAGATCAAGGCTGCGATGGCTGTGAGCATCCCACTGCACTCCAGCCTGGACGACACAGTGAGACTCCAACTCAAAAAAAAAAAAAAAAAAGCTGCTGATTCATTATTGTGAATGTATATGACCTGTATGATGAATAAACAAGGGTACTAACAAAGAAAAAATTCAAGAGAAACGAGGTAGAAACTATGAACACTGAAGTCCAAAGAGACCTACCAATAAGAATATATACTTTTTGCTTATGTGAAGAGAAAGCATTAGCAATAAAATTTCAGTTTTTTCTAATTATATGTATAATTGGGTTTTTTCAGTAGTTAGAAAAAGAATAAGAAAGAAAAAGAATAAGAAAAATAGCATGTTAGTTACAATTGTACTGCAAAAACAATTTGTGTATTTGGAATTTCCTCTAAATGAACACTTAATATTAGGATGACATTTTGACTCATGCTTATAACCCTTTGAACACCCCTAAAACTCAAATTGTATCACAAAAATGTATTAACATGTTTAAAATATCATTTTCATAGCTCAGCATCCATCCATCCATACATCCATCCATCCATTCATTCATTTATTCATTTGTTTATTTGGTTCTTGAGTCATGAAGCTTTTGGAGAAGCCCATAATGTCCCTTTCATTGTGCAGTTTACTTTGAAAGTGTGAGCTTTTCATATTGGAGTGAATCTTGTTCATTTGGGATTCCAGGCTCATAATACCAACTCAATCTTCATAGAAGTATGTCTCAAGTTCTGTCTAATGTGTTACACTATTGCCATTCAGATATAATAGTCTCCTTCTGAGTTGATAGAAAATTGGAAAACTCACATCTTATTTTTAAAATGCAAAGAAAAGGAAACCTTGACACTGCTTGGTTATTTCAAATCTTATGCAAACTCCTCTTGACTTCTGCCTCGCTTTTATATTTGAGAATCTTTGCAGAGTATTCAAGTGCCCTAATTCAAAGCTTTGTTTCTCATCCATTCTGCTGCCAAATGGGTTGACTTTGCTGCTCATCAAAACATCTTTAGCTACCAGTTTTTTCTATAGCAAAAAAGTAGAAGGAACCATTTTAGCTTTTTAAAAAGTCTTTTTAGGTAAGCCTGATATTTAAGTGCACAACTTGATTCTTTTTTTTTTTTTTTTTTGAGTTGGAGTCTCACTCTGTCGCCCAGACTGGAGTGCAGTGGCCGCTCCCGGCCACCGCAGCCTCGACCTG